>NC_091335.1:18993285-19033285 GCF_038502225.1 Cherax quadricarinatus | reverse complement strand
GATGGCTATATATAGGCAGGAAGAGGTGGAGGTAGTAGTAGTAGCAGTACAAGAATGGTATATAATACCGACAAGATGAAATTAAGACACATGCGCAACACCTGGGCATCCCTATCGTAGACGTTTCGCCATCCAGCCAGCCACTGGATGGCGAAACGTCCACAACAAAGACACCCAGACGCTGCACATGTGTCTTAATTTCATCAGTAGTAGTAGTAGAAGAGGTAGTAGTAGTGGTAGTGGTATTAGTGGGGAATAAGGACAAGCCAGTCAAATACAAAGGAAGGGGAGCACTGCAAGAGAGCTAGGTGCTCACAGAGGGAGAGCAAGTGCACAGAGGTGCGTGAAAGGGGAAGTGGTGAAATAAATGAAGAAGGAACAGAAACACGAGACAGAAGAGAGAAAGACAACCCAGAGGAGAAAAAAGAAAGAGGAAAGGGGTAGAGGGAGAAGAAGAAAAGGAAAAAGAAAAAATGAGGAGTCAGGTTAAGTCACGGGTGTTCTGAAGTTCGGAGCATTTTACAATGTAGTGGGAGAGGAAGGCATCTACAGAGACAAAGCCAGGGCTAAGATTCATACAAGGAAAGTTGTGTATTAGAGAGGATTCAACTAGACGGCGACTGTTCGAGTTGGAAGTAGGGAAGACAGTTTTAGCAGAAGACCAGTCAATAGGATGGCTATGATCTCTGACGTGACAGAAAAAGAGCATTGTTAGTGTCGGCAAGCCTAACACTATTTTTGTGCTCCCTAAGTCTGTCGGTATTATATACCATTCTTGTACTACCACTACTACTACTACCTCCACCTCTTCCTGCCTATAGTATATAGCCGTCCTGCTCCACTTCTGGTTAGTGTGACTTTGTAAATGGTCCAAGTCGGACTGAAACGTCGTCGTAAGCTTCTCTCTTTTATATGCGGGTTATTTGTGTATCGTTCCAGTCACGGTATTGCGCCTTTTTTTGTTATTAATTTCCAATCACTTTATTTTGTAGTTGAAACAGTTGACTTGGCGATTTCTTGTGCTCAATCGATAGAAGTAATACTAGTGAAACAGCTAAGAATTTGGTCGACTGGAATAATGTAATTGGCCTAAAATGGGAGTCAAAGTCGGCAAAATCGCCGATGCATAAATATCACTGACACATCAAAATTCGCAAGAGCATAATTTCGTCAATTTTCCATCAAATTTCATACTTTTTGTTTTATTACCTTCAGAAAAAGATTCTCTACCATTTCATAAGAAAAAATAATTTTTTTTTTTAAATTCTTGGACCCTGGTGCACACTTTGAAATTTGGCTTCTGGACCTTGAAAGGGTTCAAGACTTCCTTTTACCCATAATTAAACATGAATAGCCCGAAAACCTAGGGGCACACCAGACAAAAGATGGGATGGATGAGAGACAAAAGTGCAACACTTCCTCTCACCATGGCAGCCACCTGAGCACTGAGGAGTCACTGTGGACTGTGGCGACAGGCTGTGACGTCATGCTAATGGCTGCTACCCGGCATAATGCACTGACGGAAAAAGACCCCCCCCTGTATGGTAGGCCTTTGATTTTCATCACGGCATTATGCTGGGGCACTCACCCAGCATAATGCCATGACTAGCACTGTAGGTCTAAGAGAGCATCCCACGCAGTGGCTCAAGGCTGAAATAATCTAGAGAACCTGACAGAAATAGGTGCCACTGTATTGAATACTGTGCTCTCTCATTCTCTAGTATCACCTGAACTGACCAAGGTCCCAGGACTAAAATATATCCAATTAAGATGTCATAAATGTATGCACTTGACTCCTTTCATCCATATTGATGTACTGTTTGAAAATACAGTAACCCCACCATATCAAGGACTAATAGGGGAGGAGTGGGTGGCCAGTAATGGCAACTGTGGTGGAAAGAGAAGAGATTGTTTTGTCGTGACTGCACCAATAATGGACAATACTGTAACCAAAGCACTTCATCCACTGTTTCCATATCAAGTAACCCAGCACATTTTGCTACACATTTCCAAAGTTCATTATATATACTTTAAACTCTCCATTGTATGGAGGTTTAACAGAGCTTAATGATATATAGAAATAACCCTCCGCCCCTAGAAAATGATTAGATTAGATTAGAAAAAGATTTTAAAAATTTCTCTTAAAAAACCAATAACCACTCTCCTTACAGCACAAAACATTGTGACACGTACTGTATATCAGGGCACTGAACATCAAGACTATTAAATTGGGGGTTTCTGGTGCACTGCCTGTCTTTTGTTTCAGAATTAGTGTACACAAATTAATGTCAGTTTCCAACGACATTATAGTAGTAAACCGAGCAACACTGTAGTGATCTGAGAGAGGATAACACACATCAAAATAGGATAAATTTTCGTTGTGGGATATGGCCAGTTTGTTAAAAAAAAAATGTTGAGTGAGTTTTGCCCTTGATGCACCCAAGTAGTTACCATATTTCACGGCTTATAAGACTTGTTTTAGTTTCAATGGCTTGGCATCAGACGTAACTGGGAGAGCTATAGCCCACCCCACACCCCAAATTTATAGCTCTTATCACTGACCTTCAGTTTATAGGACGCAGGGTGGTTTCTAGAGACTTTTTATGGAAAAAAATGCGTCTAATAAGCCACGAAATACAGTAAGTATTACCAATTAATAAATAACCTCCCTACTTTTAGCCAAATTTTTCCATTGGAAACCTCGTACTCTAGCCGAGTCAATAAAGCATTCTATTATTAAAGTACAGTGCCTGCACTCTGAAGGAGGGGTGTTAATGTTGCAGTTTAAAAACTGTAGTGTAAAGCACCCTTCTGGCAAGACAGTGATGGAGTGAATGATGGTGAAAGTTTTTCTTTTTCAGGGCACCCTGCCTTGGTGGGAATCGGCCAGTGTGATAATAATAAAAAATTATTAAAAAAAAAACTACTGTACTTAGTTTCCTAATAAACTCCCTGTAAGATTTGCCTCCAGTATCTACTCTCATTTTTCCAACTGAAATATCTATTATACTTATGGATTAATATCATCTACACAAAAAAGATAATTTTAACATTTTGTTCAATTTAATACATATCACAATAAAGAAATGGCTTTGAGTATTTCAGAAATTACTGAATTTAGAAAAGAAATTTAAGATTTTTGTCTCAGGGCTGCCTTTAGAAAAAAATTACAATTTACAAGTGGGAAAAGTTATTAAATAACACAGAAGACATACAGGTAGGCATAGTAAACACAAACTTAGAAAATCAGAATATTACAAAATATTTGCTAGGCTGGGGTGTCTCTGCACTGTGACCTGCAACAACCTGATTGATCAGGTTGCTAACCACAAAGCCTCATCTGGGACCAGGCAACAATGGCACTGGCAACCCCCCCCCCCCCCCAAGTGACTACAGCAGGCAGACTGTACTGAACAGATATCTAAAAAATGTAATTATCTGCAGGAAAGAAACATTATTTCAACTCACAGCATCTACTCTCTTGTCCCAATCATTGTTGGGGCTAGAGATGACCTCTCGAATTTTAGTCAGAGTATCTTCTAGTTCCCGAGTTGAATATATAGTAACTTTTGGGACGTCTTCAAACAAGGCGAAGAAAGCCGCTTCATCAACAGCTCCAGCAGCAGCTGTAATCATAAACAAACATATTATTTATAATGGTATAAAATACTTGCACACTTATTCCCCCATCTCTCTCTCTCTCTCATGTACACACACATACAAACACTGGTACACAAACGCACGTGTGCACGCAGGAAAATACACAAAAATGGAAGAATAGTTACATGAAAATCCCAGACTACATTAAAGTACTCAAATCATCAGAGTAATTACATTCAAAATATTAGCTGTGGATAAGCACATTAAAAAAACAGTGAGAAAATAAAATTCTACATAAGCAAACATGAAAATATCCTTCAAATATGTACTTGGTGAAATGATGGAAAAAAAAAAAAAAACGTTTACAACATATATTACTCCATAATTAAACTATGCAGCAATGATGTGGTCTCTGCATTACAAGATGGCAAGAAACAATTCAAGACATACTGTAAAATGCCTCCCAGTGCTTCGAAATATGAGAAATACAGAAATATAGAAAATCCTGAAAATGTTCTTTTATGTCAATAGGAAAATGAAGAAGACAATTATATAACTAAGAGATTGTACATTACACTAAAATTTTCTCATACAAGAATGGGAAGCAAGGCAGAAGGTACAAAACAGACCCAGTGAACAACAGGGGCACAAAAAGAAACTATCAAAATCCGTTCTCCAAGACTAATCAACAAATGCCACTTTCAGATATCAGAAACAATGCCTGAGCACATGTACAAGTTTTTATGTGGAAAACTGGCTCACCACCTCTGCCAAGTGTCAGATCAATCAGGTTCTGATGGACATGAGGGCCAGAGGGCTGCCGACAGGAGCAGCCTCAGTGAACAGGCAATCAGCAGAAAAGCCTGGCCTCAGGGCTCAGGCCCCAGGCTGCAAAGGTAGAAGAAATCTCAAAACTAGTCACAGGTATATTACACAGGTAACTTCAATAAGATACCTGACAAATGGCTTCAAAGACGTGCTAGCACTGTAAACTAAAAAAAAAAGTTTTAAGTGTATATTATTACAATGGGAGGAAGATTTTGTTTGAAATTAAAATGAGAATAGTGTTAAGAGGAAAGATCTGCAAAAGGTGCAAAGTCACTAGTAGTCCTGGTGATTTACTGCACGTTAATCATCTACTGTACTAGAATTAACTAAATGCATAACACATACCTGTATGAGATAAAGCATAAAATACCTTACAGAGTCCATTCTGAGTCAGCAGAATCATTAATGAAACGTCACTAATGAAAAATTAAATAAGCGTAATGCATTGGAAATTAGTGAAAGTGGAAATGGACCACATATATCATAAACACTATTATTACACGCAGTCACATAACTGAACTATGTGACAATGACCAACATTAAACAAACAGTGGTCAGTACGCTGAGGTCAGTGGTCACCTGTCGTCATACCTGCCTAAGCTCTTGGGAGTTAGCATGGGCTGTTACCAAGCACAATGACTTGTTGTAGTGTTTTAGAATCTCAGGTTCAAGTGTTGAAGAAGGAGATTCTACTTCTTCAGGAGGAAAATAGGAGGCTGAAGCTTCGCATAGATGAGTTTGGGAGCAAGTGTGAGAAGGATTTAGCTGGTAAGGAAGGAATGGTCACCAGCAGTGATAGTGGCAGTCGCTTTAAGTGGCAAGTGGTTAACAGTTCAGGAAGAAGGAAGATGAGGAGAGTTAATAGAGAAGATGTGAAGGTAGGAAATTGATTCTTTGTTCTCCAAGACGAGTGTACTTCTGTGGTTAGTGAGGTTGAAGGTACCACTGATTCCCCTGCTAATCAAGGTAAGAATATTTTAATAGTAGGTGATTCTCAGGTAAGATATATAGACCCTGCATTTTGTAACAGAGACAGAAAAGTCAGACAGAGAGTGTGTCTTCCTGGAGCTGGTGTTGGTGACGTAGTCAGCAGGTTGGATAATATTATGGCAGGTAATGGGAACAAGCCCATTATCTGTCTTAGTGCTGGGGGTAATGACATTGGGAAGGGCAGGAGAGAGGAGCTGCTGGATAAGTACAGGTCAGCCATAGAAGTACATGTAGTTAGGTCTAAGGGAGGGATCCCAGTCATATGTAGCATCTTGCCTAGAAAGGGAGTGGGCAATGAATGGATGCCTAGGGCAATTGGTATAAACTGCTGGCTAGACAGGTACTGCAAGGAACTTGCAATCTCATTCATTGATAACTGGGACCTATTCTTTGGCAAACGTGATATGTATGCAAGGGATGGGGTTCATCTCTCTGGGAATGGAGTGGTTGCATTAGCCAATTCAATTGAAAGGGTAATTGATGACTTGTCTAGGAATTTAAACTGATAGATTATAGAGGTATGGGTGTTTGTGGGAAATAATCAGGCTGCAGAATTAGGGTTAAAAACAGCAGTTATTACCGGGATACCTCAGGGAAATGTTTAAAAGACAATATTCAAAATAAAGTTGCTAGTAATGGCAAATCAATTGATCAACAAAGAGAGATACAAATACTATACAAATAGTAGAGTCTAAGAAATAAGATAGATGAGCTAAGATTACTTGCAAGTGTAGGTAATATAGATATTATTGGTATAACAGAGACCTGGTTCAACCTGAAAGATAGAGAAATGCCTTCTGAATGCAACATACAGGGTTATAAACTATTCCACACTAATAGGGTCAACAAGAAGGGTGGTGGAGTGGCAATGTATGTCAGAGAAAATTTAAATTGTTGTCTTAGACATGATATAAGATTATTAACATCGAACACAGAATCTGTTTGGCTACAGTTTCTCGAGGGTCGTGACAAATTAATTCTGGGTGTGATTTATAGGCCTCCAAACCTTGATAGGGAGGGCAGTAAGCTGTTATGGGACGAAATTCATAAGGCATCTAGATATGAAAATGTTGTGATAATGGGAGATTTTAACTTTAGGCAAATTGATTGGAACAGTATGACAGGAAATCTTGAGTCTAGCGACTTTCTTGATACGGTTCAGGATTGCTTTTTCCAACAGGTTGTGACAGAACCAACTAGAGGAAACAATCTGCTTGACGTGGTTCTTGCCAACAAAGATTCACTAATTAATAATCTTGAGGTTAATGATGAGCTTGGGAAAAGTGATCACAAATCACTTAGTTTCAATATATCATGGAATTACCCAGATAACTGCAATCAAATCTCTGTCCCAGATTTTCGCTTGGCCGACTTCATGGGACTGAAAAATTACCTGGGTGGGCTAAATTGGGATGTCCTGACTATGGGTCAGGTAGGTGAACTTGGTTGCCAATATGACGTTTTTCAGAGCATAGTTCTAGCTGCCCAGACAACTTTTGTAATGAGTAGGGAAATTAGATCTAACAAAATTGATCCCAAATGGATGAACAGTAGATTAAAACATCTTATTGGTCAAAAGAGAGGCATATATAGGTGTATCAAAAGAGGGGATGGGCAGTTAAGAAATCAATATATTCAATTAAAGACAAATAAAGAATGAAATAAGAAAAGCAAAACGGGATTATGAGGCTAAGGTCACAAGGGATTCAAAAACTAACCCAAAAGGGTTCTTTCAGGTATACAGAAGTAAGATTAGGGACAAGATTGGCCCACTTAAGAGTAACTCTGGTCAGATCACTGACAGTGATAAGGATATGTGTGAAATTCTAAATACCTACTTCCTCTCAGTTTTCGCCCAGGAAAATACTAGCGATATTCCTGAAGTAATAGATTATGTAGAACAGGATGATAATAAACTATGTACGATTGCAGTAACTAGTGACATGGTCCTCAGACAAATAGAGAAACTAAAACCGAACAAATCCCCAGGTCCTGATGAACTGTTTGCAAGGGTGTTAAAGGAATGTAAAGAGGAACTTAGCATACCTTTGGCTAATCTTTTTAACATATCACTACAAACTGACATAGTGCCTGATAAGTGGAAAATGGCAAATGTAATACCTATTTACAAGGCAGGTGACAGGTCCTTGGCTTCGAACTATAGATCAATAAGCCTTACCTCCATAGTGGGAAAATTTATGGAATCAATAATTGCCAAAGCAATTCATAGCCATCTTGACAGGCACAGATTGATTAATGAATCCCAACACAGTTTTACAAAGGGGCATTCCTGTCTTACGAATTTACTAACTTTTTTCACTAAGGTGTTTGAGGAGGTAGATCATGGTAATGAATATGATATTGCGTATATGGACTTCAGTAAGGCTTTAGATAAAGTTCTACACCAGAGGCTATTGAAGGAACTTAAGTCACACGGAATAGGAGGAGAATTTTTTTCCTTGGTAGAGGCATGGCTGACAAATAGACAGCAGAGAGTTTGCATAATTGGGGAAAAATCAGAATGGGGGCACGTCACAAGCGGTGTTCCTCAGGGGTCAGTGTTGGGCCCATTGTTGTTCACAATTTACATAAACGACATAGATGAGGGAATAAATAGCAACATAAGCAAATCTGCTGATGACACCAAAATAGGCCGTCCAATTCATTCTAATGAGGACACTAGAGCACTCCAGGATGATTTGAATAGACTGATGCAATGGTTGGAGAGGTGGCAGATGAAGCTTAATATTGACAAATGCAAAGTTCTAAATGTTGGACAGTTAAATAACCATGCCACATATAAACTAAATAATGTAGATGTTAATACTACTGACTGCAAAAAGGATTTAGGAGTTCTGGTTAGCAGTAATCTAAAACCAAGACAACAGTGCATTAGTGTTCCCAATAAAGCTAACAGAATTCTTGGCTTCATATCTAGAAGTATAAATAATAGAAGTCCTCAGGTTGTTCTTCAACACTATATATATCCTTGGTTAGGCCTCATTTAGACTATGCTGCTCTGTTCTGGTCACCGTATTACAGAATGGATATAAATGCTCTGGAAAACATACAGAGGAGGATGACAAAGATGATCCCATATATCAGAAATCTTCCCTATGAAGATAGACTGAGGGCCCTGAATCTGCACTTTCTTGAAAGGCGTAGAATTAGGGGGATATGATCGAGGCATATAAATGGAAAGCAGAAATAAATAAAGGGGATGTAAATAGCGTGCTGAAAATTTCCAGCCAAGACAGGACTCACAGCAATGGTTTCAAGTTGGAAAAATTCAGATTCAGGAAGGATATAGGAAAGCACTGGTTTGGTAATAGAGTTGTGGATGAGTGGAACAAACTCCCAAGTACAGTTATTAAGGCTAAAACGTTATGTAGTTTTAAAAATAGGTTAAATAAATACATGAGTGGGTGTGGGTGGGTGTGAGTTGGATCTGACTAGCTTGTGCTGCTGGGTCTGGTGCAGTGCTCCATCCTTGAGTGGAGATGACCAGACTGGGTGGGCCATTGGGCTAATCGGAGGGGATGGGGGGGGGGGGGTTCGTTGGTCTAATCCGGGGGGAGAACATGAACCTGCTCCGCATGGGTCAGTAGGCCTGTTGCAGTGTTCCTTCTTTCTTATGTTCTTAAATAGCGTATTAAGGGCAAGACAGAAAAAAGGACTGCAGAGGAACAAGGATGATTTAAGAAGGGTAGGACAATGTGTAGACCAAGTGTTTACAGCAAAGCATGTAAGTAAGCAATGCTCACAAATTTTGAAAAAGTGTATGATAGGGGTAGATAGGTTAGCAATGCAGTAAACTGTTGCATATACATGGAATAGGCAGTAGGTTACTAGAAGCAGTAAAGAATTTTAATGTGGATAGTGCAGCTCAGGTTAGGGTATGTATAGGGGAGATTATTTTCCAGGGATGTATGATATCACCATGGTTGCTTAACGTCTTTATAAATGGGGCTGTAAAAGTTAATGCTAGGGCCTTGGGGAGAAGCATGAGATTTAAATATGTAAAAAAATTTATATATATATACACACACACACGCACAACGAAGAAAGGTCGAGAGAAATCGGACTGACGACATTGGAGGATAGGAGGGCCAGGGGAGACATGATGAAGACATACAAAATACTGCATGGAATAGATAAGGTAGACAGAGACAGGTTGTTCCAGAGAGGGGACACAGAAACAAGGGGTCACAATTGGAAGCTGAAGACTCAGATGAGTCAGAGGGATGTTAGGAAGTATTTCTTCTGTCAGAGTCATCAGGAAGTGGAATAGCCTAGCAAGTGATGTAGTGGAGGCAGGAACCATACATAGCTTTAAGACGAGGTATGACAAAGCTCTGGAAGCAGAAAGTGGACCTAGTAGCGATCAGTGAAGAGGCGGGACCAGGAGCGGAGTATCAACCCCTGCAACCACAACTAGGCGAGTACAAAGTGGGAGTTGTCACAGGTGCTCTTTGCCAAAAACACTGCTCTTTTGGGAGATTCTGAAGAGAAGTGGCAAAGGCTTGTTAATGAATTTGAGTGGTAATGTAATAGGAGGAAATTAAACATAAATAAAAAAAGAGCAAGGTGATGAGAACAGCAAAATATCTTGGCAGTCAAAGATTGGAGGGAGTATAGAAGAAGTGTATTCAGATATTTTTAAGCGGATTTGTTGGTAGATAAGTCTATGAAAGATGACATGAACTGTAGCACTGATGAGGGTAAAAAGGCAGGTGGTGCATTGACACATTTGTAGAACTTTATCCTTAGTGGCAAAAAATGGGAAAGGTATAAGAATACAGTGTTGCCAATACTTTTATGAGGGTGTAAAGAATGGGCTTTAAACATTGAAGTCGGGAGGCTGGCGGCACAGACATCATGATGGAGAGCACTGTGTGGAGTGAATAATATGCAGAAAATTAGAAGCGTATAAATGAAAAAGCAATGTGGGTTACACAAGGTATAATTCAGAGAACTGAAGAATAGTTGTGCTGGCATGGGCATTTAGAGAAGATAGAGCAGATTAGGATGACTAAGAGGTTATATAAATCTGGGGTAAAAGGAAGGAAAAAGCTGTCTCACAAAGGGTTGGAGGGAGACAGTAAAGGTAGTTTTCTGTGCTAAGGGCTTAAACATCCAACAGACATTGTGTGACTGCATTAGATCAAAGTGACTGAAGGTAAGCAGTTTTTATGATGATATGTTGCTGGAGTGTAAGCAAGGTAACATTTACAAATAAATAAATATATACATAATTTTTTTTTTAATACATCAGCCATTTCCCACTGAGGCAGGGTGACCCAAAAAGAACCGAAAAAGAAAAAAACCCAAAAAGAAAGAAAAATACTTTCATCATTCAACACTTTCACCATCACTCATACATTATATGTCATACATATATATGTCTGGAATGGATTAATTGTATTTACATTATTTCTTGTGGGAAAAATTGATTCAGTTTTAGGCCATTTCGGATTTAGGCCAACCTTCTGGAACGGATTACAGCCTATAACCGGGCTTCCACTGTATATATATATATATTTTTTATTTATTTTATCATGTCGGCCATCTCGCACCAAGGCAGGGTGACCCAAAAGAAAGAAAAACCCAAAAAGAAACAAAAAAACTTTCATTATGAGTCAACACTTTAACCATCACTCAAACATAATCACTGTCTTTGCAGAGGCACCCACATACGACAGTTTAGACAGTCACATCAAACTGCCAATAACCCAAGCCCCATCCTTTAAAGTGCAGGCATTGTACTTCCCATTTCCAGGACTCGAGTCCAGCTAATAGGTTTCCCTGAATCCCTTCACACTCCAACAGCTCGTCAGGTTCCAAAAACTATTCGTCTCCGTTCACTCTTATCTAACAAGTTCACGCACGCTTGCTGGAAATCCAAGCCACTCACCAACAAAAAAACCTCCTTTACCCCCTCATTCCAACCTTTTCGAGGACGACCCCTACCTCGCCTTCCTTCTCCTACAGATTTATATGCTCTCCAAGACATTCTTTGTTCCATTCTCTCTAAATGACCGAACCACCTTGATCAACAACCCCTCTGACTAATACTTTTAGTAACTCCACACTTCCTCCTAATTTCCAAACTACGAATTCTCTGCATAATATTTACACCACACACTGCCCTTAGACAGGGCATCTCCACTGCCTCCAACTGCCTCCTCGCTGCAGCATTTACAACCCAAGCTTCACATCTATAAAAGTGTGTTGGTACCACTATACTTTCGTACATTCCTTTCTTTGCCTCCGTGGATAACTTTTTTGTCTCCACAGATACCTCGATGCACCACTCACCTTTTTTCCTTCATCAATGCTATGGTTAACCTCATCCTTCATAAATCCATCCACTGCCAAGTCAACTCCAAAATATTTGAAAACATTCACTTCTTCCATACTCCATCTCTCCAATGTGATATGCAATTTTTCTTTATCTAAATCATTTGATACCCTCATCACCTTAGTCTTATCTATATTCACTTTCAACTGTCTACCTTTACACACACTCCCAAACTCATCAACTAACCTTTGTAACTTTTCTTTAGAATCTCCCAAAAGCACAGTATCATCAGCAAAAAGTAACTATCAACTCCCATTTTGTATTTGATTCCCCATAATTTAATTCCACTCCTCTCCCCAACACCCTAGCATTTACTTCTTTACAACCCCATCTATAATTATATTAAACAACCATGATGACATTACACATCCCTGTCTAAGGCCTACTTTTACCTTGAAGTAATCTCTCTCTCTCTCCTACCCACTCTAAAGCCTCCTTGCTCATCTGCAATCCTACTCTGTCTTACCTCTAATTCTTTCAATAATAACCCTACCGTACACTTGACCTGGTATGCTCGATAAATTTATTCCCCTATAATTTTTACAGTCTCTTTTCTCCCCCTTCCCTTTATATAAAGGAACTACAGTGGACCCTCAGTTAACTATACTATCGGATAGCTATAAAATTGGATACCGATGCGTTTTTGCATAAAAATATTGGCTAGGCTAACAATGAAAAACTCAGTTAAGGACATTCGTCCAGAATGGGTCCATGCGGCCTGAGCCGCCCGCGGCCACCCGGCCACTATGTACAGTCAGTGTGCCAATGTTTACAAGCCAGGGCAGACAATTCCACACGCACCGAAGAATCCTAGAATCATATGACGCTTATCTCTATATCCAACAACTTCAACCAGAACAATGGCTTCTATAACATAGCTGAACCACTTGCCAAGAAACTTCTTCATCGCTATCCCACATAAGAACATAGGAATGGAGGAACACTGCAGAAGGTCTACTCACATACTTATCCAATCTCCCTTCCAAGCTACTCAAGATTTTAGACTCTATAACCCCACTCGGTAAATCATTAGATGCAGCATTCTCCACCTGCCCCAGCATTCTGAACCTGACTATAAATAGTACTCGCATACCTTCCACCCCAGGTAGATCTGTTTGTAACTTGAAAAAGCCCACCGTGGGGCAAAACGCTGTCAATAAAGGATCACATTATACTGCATGTGTGTTTATATTTCCATTGTGTCGGTATTTTATATAATTTCTTTCCATAGGCTGACCACACTGACTCAAGGCTGAGGGACTGATTACCTCAAACAACTCCTGTTCTTCACCATTCTCCTTTGTATGGACTGATGAAGCCACTGTGTGGCAAAACATTTCCTCATTAAAGATACCCAAGTGTTGCACAAGTTCCTAATTTATCAACTTGTTGGTTCTCTGAACCATTCATCTACATTCCTGTCTGACATGCAACATCTTGGGATCTTAATACTACTTGGGAATTCCTCACTTGCGTAACCCTTGGGTACGACCTACTTCCACATTGGACAAATGTGATACCACCTATGACTGCTGCACCTCTCCTGCCTACGGTATATAAGAACATAAGAAAGGAGGAACACTGCAGCAGGCCTGTTGGCCCATACTAGGCAGGTCCTTCACAATCCATCCAACTAACAACACATTTGCGCAACCCAATTTTCAATGCCACCCAAGAAATAAGCTCTGATAACTCTATCAAATCCTACTCAAATCCAACCCTTCTCACTCATGTATTTATCCAACCTAAATTTGAAGCTACTTCTCCGCAGATATGCTGTAATCTTTTCAAGACTGATGGACGACCACATTGACTCAAGGCTGAGGGATTGATTACCTCAAACTCCTCCTGCTCTTCACCATTCTCCTTTGTATGGACTGATGAAGCCACTGTGTGGCGAAACGTTTCCTCATTAAATTTCAAGTGTTGCACATGTGTCTAATTTATCAAGACAGAGATGATATAATACCGCTAGCATAACTATTTTTCTAACTACAAGTAAGTACATAATTAAAGGGAGATAATTATGCACATTTTTAACTGGTATGGCCAAATTTGCAGAATGTATTAGGTTACAAAAATTTTGAAATGTACAGTGGGCATTCACAATTCTCTCAGGTTACATTCCTAGAAACTGTGCTATTAATGATTTCTGCAACTTATGGAGTGAAAAACATATGGGAAAAAATGAGGATGAATCCATCAAATCTTGTCCAAGGCCTGGGGAAAGCCAGTTGTTGACTCAGTATAAGAGTTAATTTTTTTCAATAGAATAACAGTAAGATGATGAATTAAATGTTTGTGAATTACCTGGATATCTTTATTTTGAAGAGGTTTCACAAACCAGTGCCTTTTCAACTGAATAGAGCTTATTAACAAGAGAGCACATTCCTGCCACAGAAAGTGAGAAGTGCGAACATGAATGCCAGCATTTTTGTTGTGCACATTCTTGTTTGAAATAGGGTAAAAAGTCCTTGTTGCTACAGAAGTGTGTAGATATAACTGATGCAGACCTTATTAGCCAAAATGGTTGACTGTGGCCTCCACCTGTGGCCTTCATCTTCACTACATCATAAACATTACACAATATTCTCATTTAATATTTTCCTATTATCAATCCTCAACATATTCATGTATATGTAACTGATAAGGGTACATGACTGTTTAATGCACATGTGTAATTAAAGTACAATTATGTACTGCATGAGACATGTGAGTGCCCTACCAGCCATAAACACCACCACCTCCCACCTCTACTCTACTCTATAATTTTCTTAGAAATTATAAGTGTTTCAAAGCTAGTTGTCTTCTTGGGACCTTCAGCATCACTGTTATTCCTTCTGGGTGTCATGATTAATATCCATGAGACAAAGCAAGATGATAATATGAATGACAAAGAGGATAACAATGTTATTATTTTATTAACACACTGGCCGATTCCCACCAAGGCAGGGTGGCCCGAAAAAGAAAAACTTTCACCATCATTCACTCTATCACTGTCTTGCCAGAAGGGTGCTTTACACTACAGTTTTTAAACCGCAACATTAACACCCCTCCATTAATTTTGCCCCTGCATGCCTTCATGGTAATGGTGCGTTACTATTAGAAATTAAAAAGTAAATTTAAATCGCAGAATATTAAAAATGCAAACTGTGATCACATAACTCACAAAGGTTTGCTGCACTAAACTTGTACAATAGCTATTCACCTTATGTGCAGACTCAACGGTAAACCCTTATTACATCGGACTTCAAAAATAATGGGCAAAAAGCCACCGAGTAAATTGTACTTTTAACGCCTTTATTTTTAATGTTTATTGTAACATAACTGTAAACTGAGGGTGCAGTACTATTTTAGATGTAGAGTACAGAAATTAAAAGCTTCTTTTACAGCTTTTAAACATTATTCTGATTTAACCCTTAAACTGTCCAAACGTAGATCTGCGTTTTTTCAACATTTGAAAGTATGTAAAAAAAAGTAGATCTTCTTTTCTTTTTTTTACATTTGAAAACGTGTAAAAAAAAACTTTGATCTTTTTTTTGTTATATTTGAAAATAAGTATATAAAAAAAGGAAAACTACTTTTGGAGCACTACGCATGTGAACATAGATCTGCTTGGACAGTTTAAGGATTAACTGACACTCAGAGAAACCCCCCCCCCTATGAGTCCATTACATCATGCTTCAGTTGCCTCCTAATTTAACAAACATAAATTAGTGTATTAGGTATTCATACAAACCCACATGTTTGGGTAAGCCATTCTTATAAGCAAACAGTAATTGACAAATTACACTGTTAAATGATATACAGTGGAACCCAGAGTTTCAGCCATAATTCATTCCAGAAGGCTGTTCATGTGACATTACCGAACAAATTTGTTCCCGTAAGGAATAATGTAAATTAGATTAGTCCATTTCAGACCCCCAGAAATACATTTACAAAAGCACTTACAATAATACACTTACATAATTGTTTGAGCTGGGATGTGGCCAAAACTCAGGGTACCACTGTACTGTACTGTATTGTATAGTAAAACGATACATCTGAAGAAAACAGAATATTATGGAGTCTAATATGCAATGCTATTCACTACTTTTTTTTTAAATTATGATTCAGAATATGAGGTGAGAAACTCCAGCTTATGTTAGTACCTGCATTAGAAGATGAAGAGCCAATTCTCCCTCGACTGATTGACGGTACTCGCTTGACTGTTGTTCGTGGACCCCCACCACCACCACCCTCTCCTGCTATATGCATATAAGCCCAACAGTCAACATGCACATAGGGCAGAATGAGCAGCAAGAGGGAATAACATAACAAGGTTTAGTAAATCACTCAAAATCAACACAATAATTCTTATTTACACTTGCCCAGCCCTGAAGTGCTATAAATTTACTTGAATACAGAACTGTAGTGCCAGAGATGATGCCACTCATTTTTGAGTTAACAAAAAAACGAGTTTACTATTTGATTTGAGCCAATTATGAATGTATACTTTACTACCAACTATTAGCAACAATAACATAACTTTTAAATTATGCAGAGTCTCAAGAACAAATAAAAAAAACTGCACGTCACAAAAATTCTGTATTCATTTTCTTGTTATTTTCACAAAATGTCATTATCATCCATGAAAATTTTTGTTGTCACAAAACTTTGTGGTTGTTATGCTTGCTGTTACACTTTGTACAGGGGGTGTATATAATGATAATGTACTGGCAAATGCTGATTAACCCTTTTCTTGTCTGTCACATAGAACTCTGTCATTGAGGCCAGGGTCCCTGATGTAATCCTATGTTGTAAGCTCGCCTCACTCAAACAAGCTCTGAGTGGTAAATTTTGGCCTAGATATGAGAGAATGGGTCTGTACTGCGAGTGTGTATAAAAAAATCCTGCCCCACGTGGTGCATGATGAGAAAAATAAAACTGACCATTATTGGTTTAAAATAGCGATATTGCGGTAATTTCTCAAATGGTTTTTGTGGTTTTAGTGGCTGTTTCTTGGTATCATTTGATAGAATGGAAAAGACATTACTAAAATTGTGATGATTTTAAATGCCGATATTCAAGAGGACAGGAAGATCCCCCTCCAACCCCCAGTCTGTTTTATGGGTTTTAGTAGGTCTGATTCAATTACTGGGATGCTATAAACCATAACCAATCTTTCTTGGTTATATTTTATTATCCGAGAAACAGAGTAAATCTTCTATATTTGTGTGAATAAGAATTCAAAATGGAAAGCAAATTTAATATAAGAAAAGCCTGGGGATATATATAGCTATGGAACACAGGAAATGTTTTAATACCAGAAATGTCTACATTGTTTACTATGATCTCTTTTTAAATTGGTATTTTTTTTTTTAATTTTGTGTGAAACAGGTGAATGGGCAGTTTCTTGTGCTCAGTTGATAGACTGGAAGGCATACTAGCAAAGTAGATAAGAATTTAGTCGACTGGAATAACAGAATTAGCTTAAAATAAGACTCAAATTCGGCGAAATCACGGGTGCAAAAACTGAGCTAAGACCAATAACTTTGCACCTACATAATTCCATAAGTTTTCCCCTCAAATTCTGTACCTTTGGTGTCATTACCTTCTGAAAAAGATACTCTACAATTTCAGAGGAAAAAATAATGAGGGAGGAGGGAAATTTTTGGACAATGAGAGCAAGTTTCATTTCGGGTCAGGACAGTGAGAGGGTTAAAGCATAGGCACAATTTTAGTGAAATGCTGTATAGAGTATCTCATAGAAGCACTACAAAGTACAATTAATTTTTATGAAGCAGCATTCTAGTTAATGCTAATTTTCATGCATATGCACTCACAAACAACTTAATACAATTAAGTATTGTAGTACTGCTATAACCATTATGTAAATGATAATGACAAATCCTCAAATATAAAAAGTAATGTCCGGTAACACTTCACGTTTTCAAATATGTACAGTCAAACCTTGGTTTTCGTATGCCCTAGTTTTTGTACGATTCTGTTTTCAACAACTTTTTTCGTCAAAATTTTGTCCCAGTTTTCGTACAACTGCTTGGTTTTCATACAGTTGAAAATGGTCCATACCAAACTCGTCTGCCTGCCCGCACAAAGTATCTCATGTGTTCATGACTCAGTCTGCCTTTGTTTCTCGTTGAGTGAACATCACCCCGCGCATTCATCCGAAACATTTCGTAATAATCTACTGTATTTTGTGCTTGTTCGAGTGTGACTGCTAAATGGCCAGAATGTGTCCTCAAGAAGGATTTTGAAGGGTTTGAGGCTGACCCTGACGACCCTATGCCTGTTGTGGAATCTACGTATTGAGTCTTTGGGGCAGTCCATAAAGTTAGATGTGAGTGGCCAGGATGTGGAAGAGCTGGTGGACAACCACTGAAGAGCTGCAAGACCTTCAACTAAAACAGCAACAGACCACAGCTGAGGAAATTGCTTCGGAGGAGGAGGAAGAGAGGGGAGAATGTGCCTTCTTCAGTGATTAAGGACATGTGTGCAAAGTGGAACAAGTTGCAAAGTTTTGTGGAGAAATATCACCCTAACAAAGCTACTGCAAGCCATGTCTGCAAATGTTCAATGACAATGCCTTGTCACATTTTAGGCAAACCTTAAAGAGACGCCAGAAACAGACCTCTCTGGACAGGGGTTCAGTGACTCTCAGGGCGGTCCTAGTGCCAGTAAAAGACAAAGAAGGGAAGTAATCCCAGATAGGGCCTTGATACCTAAATTCCTTATGGACGGGGATTCCCCTTCCAAACAATAACCTTTCCTCCTCCCTGTCCCCTCCTCGCCATGTTTCATACACCAACAAGAGTCTTCAGTAAAGGTAAAAGTGATGTTAAATGTTTATTTATATATTTCAATAGTCATTTATATTTATTTCTCATTGTTTTCTGTATGTAAAACTATAGTTATTCTCTATAAAATGTATTTTTTGTTAATATTTTTGGGTGTCTGGAACAAATTAGTAATTGAATTTACATTATTTCTTATGAGAAATATTGCTTCAGTTTTCGTACGATTCGGTTTTTGTCAGACTTTTTCGAACAGATTAATCACAAAAACCGAGGATCCACTGTACAGTACCATATCTCACCAACAAAGTGAAATTTAAATCTATAAGTTTACAGTCTCACTATGTGTCTTATAAAATTTGACTAAAAACATACTGCCCTCCCTCAGTACCCCTGAATTTTGCATACACCAATTTAATTACCTGTATTTGCATTATTTTTTCTTTAATTTCATTGCCCATTGTCTATGACTTTGGTATGCTATATCATCTTTTTATGCATGGTACTACAACAGAACTAGTACAGTATAAAGTAAAGTAAAATACAGTACGTAATGGAGTCCCAGGTAGCCTTCTTTGTGCATTACTCGCACCTTCTGGTATTATTAACCCTTTGAGGGTCCGTCCCGTAGATATACGGCTTTACGTTCAGGGTCCAAACTGTAGATCTACATCATGAGCTCAGCTCACACTAATAAACTGTGAGTGGTACATTTGGGCCTAGATATGAGAGAATACATCTATGTGGTATGTGTGCACCACATAAAACAGATCCTGCAGCACGCTGTGTATAATGAGAGAAAAAAACTGAAATCATGATTTTTCAATTAAAACAGCGACTTTGCAGTGTTTTTTCGTATGTTTTTTATAGTTCTATTTGCGATTTCTTGGTCTCATTTGATAGAATGAAAGACATATTACAGAAATAGAGATGATTTTGATTGGTTTTAGCACTGAAAATGGATTGAAACTGAGCTCAAAGTAGCAGAAATGTTAAATTTTTGCCGATATTCAAGAGTAAACAAACGGCCTCACACGTCTAATACACGCCAGCTGGTGGGTCTAATATGCATTCACAAATATGGTGATGATATTTATACAATTATTACAGTATTGCATAACAGTAAATCTTCTATTTTTTGGTGTGAATAAAAATTCATTATGTGAATAAAAAATCAAAATGGAATTTATTTGTAAAGCTTCAAAACATAACTAATGAACAGAGGAAATGTTAGTTTAGTTCCAGGAATAGCTACATTGTTTATTCTGGACCCTATTTTGAAATTGGAATATTTTGAACTTTGTGTTAAATTGGCCAAATTAACAATTTCCGATCACTTTAATTTGTAGTTGAAACAGTTGACTTGGCGATTTCTTGTGCTCAATCGATAGAATAGAAGTAATACTAGTGAAATAGCTAAGAATTTGGTTGACTGGAATAATGTAATTGGCCTAAAATGGGAGTCAAACTCGGCAAAATCGCCGATTCGTAAATATCGCTGACACATCAAAATTCGCGAGAGCATAATTTCGCCAATTTTCCATCAAATTTCGTACTTTTTGTTTTATTACCTTCAGAAAAAGATTCTCTACCATTTCATAAGAAAAAATAACAAATTTTTTTTTTTTAAATTCTTGGACACTGGGGCACCACTTCGGATTTGGGCCTTGGACCCTGAAGGGGTTAACCCTTTCAGTAGCAATCACACAGACCTATGTCATTGAGGCCAGGGGCCCCTCACATAGCTCTAGGTCATGAGCTCAGCTCACTCAGATAAGCTGTGAGCAGTAAATTTTGGCCTAGTTATGAGAGAATGGCTCTATGCAGTGAGTGTGCAGAGCATAAAAAAAAAAAATTCTGCACAGTGCACGATGGGAAAAGCAAAACTATGACTGTATGAATGGTTTCAAATAGCAAATTTGCAGTGGATATTTTAGACAGCTTTATGGTTTTACCGGCTGCTATTTGGTATCATTTGATACAATGGAAGACATACTACCAAAACAGATTATTTTGTTAGTTTCCCAATGGGAAGTAACTTGAAACCGAGCTCAAAGTAACGATAATATTCGATTTTGCTGATTTTCCTGAGGACAGGTGTGGCCCCCCCTCAATCCCCCTCTGGTCTACTTTATTCAAATTCAGAGCTGAAAAACTTATTTCTTTGCATAATATACAATATGTAGCTTACATGTAGTAAAATATTGTTAAGCACAAATGTCAGCATAGTTGCTGATCCCTGTGTTGTATAGCATATCAGTATCATCCATGTGCTTTAGATAGGAGATCCCTAGGCCTGTGACTGTTTGTGTGACGTCACGGGATGCGCATGTGTACATTCGTACCTCTGCCAACTTCTCAGTCGACACTTAGACATCCAGGCGAGAACACGGCAAGGCTGGGCTCCATCTCCCTTTACCACAGTCTGACAATATATCGTTACCATCCAATAAGTGTGTCTACCTTCACCCCTCGATATCTCCTTTTAAGAACCCCTACGATAAATGGTGGCAACAGAGGGCCTGTAATCCTGACGATTACAGCGATTTCTGGAGATAAATTTCGACCGAGCCAGCTGCCATCTCGCGAGTAGGCCTGCCGAGCAGGGTACGCTCAACCTACCCCAGCCAGCTACCTCAAGCCAGCTACTCTCTCGAGCTTCTACCAGCCACTACATTATTCACTGGTCAGTCTCTTTGTATTAGTGTTTATCTGCTTATTTGCATCACTCCCGAGGGGTTGACCCGAGTTTGCAAAATAAGCCAGCTTCCATTCTGTGGTGGGGGAGTCAGAACAACCGAGTCCAGCCCAGCCTAGTCTACTCCATCCAGTCTTTTGCCTGCCAAGCCAGCTTCCACCCCTGCTGTGCTCATCGTGAGAAGTTATCAAGCTATTCTGTGTGAAGAGTTAAGATAAGCCAGCTAGCAACTAACCCAGGTTTCTTACCCCAGTACTCAAGCAAGCCAAGTGAGTACAGTCTTCATCGCTTGTGATTCAACCTCCAAGCCATTCTGAGTGCTCTTTTTCATCCTTGTGGTGTTGTGGTATTTCGTGGGTGTATTTTAACTTAACCAGCCGGCTTAGAATTATCTTCGCGGCAGTGTGGTTGTCTTCAGTGAGGCTTACGCTGTTCAACCCATAGGCCCAACCACCCACTCACCACGTGTGCCTCACCACCCCCGGTCTTAGCCCTGTTATGCCCACAAACCCACCCACCCACTCACCCAGCCTCTACCAGTGTTTTGGCACACTACTAGGGGTTGTAGCACCATATTTTAAGGACCACATAGGGGGTCAAGAGCTAGAGTGTGTTTCGCGCCACCGTTGAAAGCCTCCTGTGTGAAGTCTATCGTCGATGTAAGCGCAATTCTACGATCAAGTGTGCTGAGGAGCAGTGAGTCAGAAACCAGTCTCCTCTACTCTCCACTACCATCAACCTTATTCTTCACCAAGTCGCTACAGCGATATTTTTCATAGAGACATTTGCGAGTGTTGAGACATTTCTTTTGTGTTCCAGTGATTTTCTTAGTGACATTCAGTGACTCTTGATTAGACTGTTTATTATGTACTGATTGCAATAATTTGATAATCTCCTTAATTCAGTGTTAATTTCCGTGCATTTTCTTATGTCTGTTGTGTTGTGTTTCTTTTTATACACTTGAAGTAAGTACCTTAGTGTTTTTCCTTTGTTGTGTGTGCAACATATGAGCAGTATAGAACTTGTGTTTACACTTCAGAATCACCTAATGTTCTCAGTGATTCAGTGAATTAATTCAGTAATTTATTTAGTTGTGTCCTGCATCACAACTCAGTGTTGTCTGTTACATTTTTTTTTCCCAGCATTTCTGTATTCTTTTTTTTGTTCTCTGTGTGTTGAACATTTTTTTTTTTGTGTTCATATTCTTTCATTTAGCCAGTGTCTAATTTGTCTTATTTCCACAGACGATAGTGTCATTATTTTGTACAAGCAAGAAATCATTATTATTAAATTTTTCACACATCAAGTTTCATTGCAAGAAAATTCTAGTATTGTGTTTATGTTGATGTGCTGTGTTCTGCATCACTGTAAGTGTTCAAACTTTTTGTTCTGTGTTTTAGCACCTATTATTTTTCATGTTTCATTGAACAAATTCACTCTTAGTGCAATTTTTAAGTTCTTCTTTTAGAGTAAATTGTTCTTTTGCTTGTTAAGTGTTGTTTAAGTTGTAGTTACGAGTTAAAGTGTTCATTCCTTGATATATTTCTTTTCTTGAGTGTGTAATATTTTTTAATTATTACACACTGACTCATTTTGCAATAATTCTTGTGCAAATATTGTGTTGCCATTAAAGTTTTTCTTGCAGAAATTTTATGCATTGTGCAATACTTTTTGATTAGCAATTGTTATTTGCAATATTGCTACAGTTTATTTCAGTGCAGTTTCATATGCTCTGTTCTGTGCATAATATTTTATTCTTTGTGCCATTTTATTTTATTTCAGTGAATTGTGTCCCAGTTTGTTTTATTTTTGCACAAGCTTTATTGAGTCCATTTTATCATTTTATTGTGTATTTCCCTGTTGCATTGAAAGTAAAGACAACTCACTGTGCCATTCATTCTATTTGAAGTAAAAGTTGAGCAAATTAGATTTGAGTAAAGTACAAGTTCTCTTGATTTTCAGAGTGTTGTTTGTTAATTAAGTTGAGTATTTTTCTTGTGTGAGTTCTTTGCTTACTGTGTGACCTGTCAATTTTTAATTACTTATGCAGAATAGTTAAGCATTTTTTTTCTTCCATTTAAGCTAATTGCATCATTCTCTCTATTTTTCTTGCCTTTATGTCCTTCAGTAGTTCCCTGAGAACATGTCCCAGTCACTTTTGAACGTTCACTTAGTGTATCATGCCAGTCAAAGTCAATATGAATCAGTCCACAGTACCAATATTCCCTTACTGAATGAAAGACAATACCTAGCCCCTGAGCAATGTGTTTGTTCTCACAGATTGTATCTGAGATTTGTTAAAGTGCCGCGAAATGTGAAGTTCAGATTAAGTTCCTATAGATTCGTTCATTACTTATTAACGTAGCCGAGCGGTCAGGCACTAGTAACTCTGTCACTCCCACCTGTGATCCACCTACACCTTCAGACTTGCAGGATAGTGTTCCATTGTCTCAAGTGTCCGGGGACACTCAGACTGCCTTGAGTGCACAGCCTATCCCTGCAATGACTGCTAGTTCGAGTAGTAGTTTCTCCACAAGGGATGCCTTGTCAGAAAACGATTACTTGAAACTAGTAATGCCATCTCTTGTTGATGTGACATGCTGTCTGCAGAAAGACGTCTCTGTTACAGCTCGTGCTCTCACTAGAGTGTCTGTTGTTGTTCCTAATGTTCCAGATGGTGATCCCATCCTAGTTGACATTAATCAGTGCATTGTAAGAAGTTATTTCTCGAGTAACTTTCACATGTTGTTAACGTTTGTAAGTGAAGTGTATAACTGATACCTCATGTCACTGTGTGCGACTCAGATTGAATATCAGCATTGTTGACCGTGTTCATTTATTTTCTCCTGTGCTTGCAGTTTGAGATAGTAGATTCATTCTCCCTTGCTCATATTGCGTGTTATAGCGTTAATTTTTTCAACCGGGGAGAGTCATCCACTCCGAGTTTGTGCATTCCTCCAGTAAGGAAGAACCGATCCCTTGTGTTCTGGTGATTCGATTCCTGCTCCAGGAAGATCTTATTCTGACTGTGAAGCCACCAGCACCCATTAGTGACTTTGTAATGAGCCAAGAATTACTGTATCGAACAGCCGAGTTGGGTACTCCAAGCAGAAGAGTGTACCAGTTAGTAATTCCAGTCACTAGTGAACATAGCTCTACAGCTAGTTCATGATGCACCAGGTGTTGCACACCCTGGTATGGATCGTTCTGTGAAACAAGCCAGAATGAAATACTTTTGGCCACGTACGGCAACTGACATTTCCGAGTATGTTAAGAAATGTAGTGTCTGTATGCAACAAAGGAAATGTCAATGGTCCTAATCCAATCCAAGTGTACCCAACCACTAGCGAACCGTGGGAAAGAGTTGCCCTTGACTTGTTAACCAATTTTAAATGTTCCCTCCAAGGCAACAAACATCCGTGTGTTATGGAAAACCATTTCACCAGATACTGAGAGTTAGTTCCTATTGCAGATAAGACTGCAGAGACAGTAGCTAAAACGTTTAAAGAACGCATTATCTGCAGGCATACCACCCCAAAGTCCTTAGTAACAGATAATGGAGGTGAATTCTGTAATGAGATTCTTGAAAATTTGTGTACTTTGTACAAGATCTCTAAATCCACCATTGTTCCTCATCATCCTGCCAGCAATGAGTTAGCCAAACGAACCAATAAGAAAGTACTTGATGTCCTGAGAGCCACTATCAACCCCAATAGTGAAACTTGGGATGAAGTCATACCAGATGTCCAATGTGCCATAAATTCTGCTTACAATGCTTCCATAGATGATACTCCACATTATGCATTGTATGGTGTAGACAAGCATTTACCCTATGAGTTGTTATATTCCACTCCAAAACCTAATTACAACCCTGATGATTTCGTAGCAACTCGTACCAGCATGGCTAAGAGTGTTTTTAGAAGAATCCGTGAAACACTTCACAAATCAACAGCAGAATTTACTAGAGTAACTAATAGCCGTGCTAAGCCATCAAAAGTCAAAGTAGGTTTGAGAGTAATGCTGACAAATTTCAACAAAACATCCGCAATGCCTAAGCTCGATCAAAAGTTTGTCGGACCTTATCGAGTTGTAGAACATATCTCTGGTAATAAGTATAAGGTTAGAGAAATTAGTACTGGTAAGTACAAAGAATCGCATTTAGATCATATGAAATTAGTATGCGATGTTGATGATATTGCTACCCAGACTAATGCGACAGATGCTGAAAATCCTCGACTCTGTACCCTCTACCTCAAATACGCAGTAAGATAACCAACCTGAATGTAGTTACTCCTTGCGTACTCGACAAGTGATGAGAAACCCACAAGTATCTTTTGTAGATAATCATTCAGATCTCCCTCAGTCAAGGCAAGTGTTAGCCATTGCAGAGGAATTCGATCCTCCCAGAGATGATAACCATTCTGCATATGTAAACCTCACCCTCGCAGAATTGGGTTTAAATGTACATAGTCTGTATAACTAGATGTCCGAGGTGAAGTAAAATGTCAACTGTTTGTTATTAACCCTTTATCGTGTTTGGCCGAAAAAATTCGGTATTGATTACGTGTTTTTGGCTCGTGTCATACTTCGCGCCCCGCGCGGCCAGCTTCCCGTTCTTTAGTTCCAACCAATCACAAGCCTTCCCTGAGTCTCTTCAGCTAAGTACAGTTCGCTTCTGCCGCCTTCCCATTGGTTGAGAGATCAAAATATAAACACTAGCGGCTTGGCTTCAAATACACGCGCATTTTTCCCTCCACCCTTACTAATCTACTCTTGGATTATACATTCTACAATGTCGGTAAGTACTGAGTGTTGTGTTTAGTGCTTACATGAATAGTTTAGGCATATTTTGATATATACCTAAAGTCCATGTGAAGCATAATATGAGTGTAGCATGCAGTTGAAAAAAGTGCAAGCATTTTTGTCCGAATTATTTGGGTATTGCGCGAGTTTCTGGGAATGTCCAATTATAGTCAAATAAATATTTATAAAAAATTTTCAATTGCATATATGAACTCTGTAGTGGTCTGGATTTATACAGGAGGTTTCTATTGTCCTTCCAGTTCCATGAGAGGCTGTTTTATGGGGAGCAGTCGACCAGCAGGTCGAGGTATGTCTGCGTTTCTGAAGACAGTGACTCGGAACCAGAGGTAGACGAACCAGAATTGCTGGATAGTGGTGATGAATACTTGCCACCGGATGCACAGGATGCAGAGATGTCAAGTGATGATGAGGAGGAAGAAAGGAAAGAAAGGCCAGCCAAAAAGCAGAAAGTAATGAGGAAAAAGAAAACTTTTAGGATTGAGGAATACCCGGATGAGGAAGAGATCCATGAGAATATTGCTCTTCAAGTTTCATCTGAGTGGACCGTAGATGACATTGAAAATGATCCTTTGCCGGCATATGAACATGAAAAGCCTCTTGCAATTAGGTCTCCATATGAGTATTTTCGTATGTTCGTTACTCCAGCCATGATAGATAACATAGCATATCAAACAAATTTGTATACAAGGCAACAAGACGTAAATAGTACTTTTTCAACAGATTCTGAAGAGATCATGAGGTTCATAGGTATTTTGTTGTTCATGGGTATTGCTTCACTACCCTCCCTCGAAGACTATTGGAAAGCTGCTTTTAGGAGCCAACAGGTTGCAGATAGCATGGCGTCTAAGAGGTTTAGGTACCTTAGAAGTCATATTCATTTCAATGACAACACAAAAAAGGATAATGATAGATTCTACAAAGTAAGGCCTCTTTACACTGAACTAACTAATGCTTGCTTGAAAATTCCAGCTACACCCAAGCAATCTATTGATGAAGTCATGGTTGGTTTCAAGGGTAAAACTGCTGGAAACCTAAGGCAGTACATCAAAACAAAACCAGATAAGTGGGGTTTCAAACTTTTTTGTCGTGCAAGTCAAGATGGAATCATACATGATATACTCATGTATCAAGGCACAACAACTTTTGACACACATCCCATACAGCTGCCACAGGAAGAATCTAAACTTCCAATAAGTACAAAGATTGTTCTGGTACTTGCACAAACTATGAACAAGACAAACACATCAGCAATCTATGCTGACAATTTCTTTTCAAGTATGCCTTTGGTCAAGCTACTAAGAGATAAGTATAACTGCAGATACACTGGAACAGTACGTGACAATAGATGTGGTAAGCCACATCTGGTGCCTATCAAACAAATGGAAAAAAACAGTGTGGTCAGGGGCAATTTTTGCTTCAACAACAATGATGGTGTCCTTGTTGTACGATGGAAGGACACCAAAGTTGTGACTTTAGTGACAACTGATATTGGGGTCGAGCCCATGAGTCTTGTTGAGAGATATAACAAGGGTACAAAGAGGAAAGAGAAAATATCGTGCCCTGCAGTCATCAAGAACTATAATGCAAACATGGGAGGTATTGACAAAAGCAACATGTTGGTGCATCTCTACAAAACACCAATGAAATCAAAACGTTGGTACATGCGGCTATTTGCCTATATTATTGATCTTGCTGTTGTGAATGCATGGCTGCTTTATTGCCGTGATTCTCGAGCAATAAAGCAAAAGTGTATGCAACTGAAGTATTTCAGGAATTCTATCTCTGAAATTGCAAGGTCTAAAGGACAAAACCTTAGAGGGAGCAGCCTAAGAACAACTCCAAGACCTTCACCAACTAATTCACCATGTACTTCCAATGGTGTTGGCATAGTGAAACCTGGGAGGGGAACACGTACAGAAATGCCTGATGACAGTGTTAGGAAAGACATTACTCTAATGCACTTCCCAATGGCAGGGCAAAGGCCGTTTACTTGCAAGTATTGCAGCACCTCGAAAAAAACGGTAACATCGTCATTCGTCTGTAGTGTATGCAAAGTAAATCTGTGCATAAAGACTGATAGAAATTGTTTCACAGACTTCCATCTTGCCAATTAGCAATATAGAATCATTGGTCTTCCAAATGAATCTCAGGAATATAGGGATTGAAACTTGCATCACTTTGCAATTTGGCATTGTTGATATTTGCTTCCTTTTTATATTTTTGTAACAATTAAAACATGTTTTGATACAAGTTCCATTTATGTTTTTTATATTGTCTGTTTGTATATTAAATTTAAAAAATTGTTTTGGTGTGTTTTATTAACAATTGCAAGTTTGCAACATAAAATTTTTTAATCACTTTGTCGGGGGCGGCCTAATATTTTCGGTCTTCGGAGATTGGCAATTGCTCGAAAACTAACCATCAGAAATCAATTTATATGGGATCAGTGACCTTGTATTGAGTTACTCTATCCACCATAGGGAGTTCAGTTCGAATTTCAAATTTTCGGACCCCTTGCGTGATGAAGGGTTAACTGATTAGTTTTTCAGATTTTTTTTTTTTTCGTATTCACGTTCTCTCCGTATTCTGAGAATTTGACAGTAATGATCTGAGTGCGCACCAGATGCCTTTGCTGTTAATTTCACCTTGTATATATATATTTATTCTTCCTCAGAATCCGTAGAGTGCATGAAAACAGATTGATCGATCAATTCCATCCCATATTGTACAATGATTTGTTCTTATAGTTTGTAATGCATTACGTAAAACTCATTTTGTTAACATCCATTATGATACCATCCATTAATTCTAAGTTATATATGAATTTGTTATTGTATAGAATCAGCCCAGAACCACCTGCCTGTTCAGCCTATAGATAGTAGTGTATGTCGAGATGACATACGTAACATGACCGAGCTGTCAGCATAGTTGCTGATCCCTGTGTTGTATAGCATATCAATATCATCCATGTGCTTTAGATAGGAGATCCCAAGGCCTGT
Organism: Cherax quadricarinatus; assembly: GCF_038502225.1. Lineage (NCBI taxonomy): Eukaryota > Metazoa > Arthropoda > Malacostraca > Decapoda > Parastacidae > Cherax > Cherax quadricarinatus. The sequence continues at coordinate 19,004,191 of NC_091335.1, read as the reverse complement.
GACTGTTTGTGTAACGTCACGGGATGCGCATGTGTACGTTCGTACCTCTGCCACCTTCTCAGTCGACACTTAGACATCCAGGCGAGAACACGGCAAGGCTGGGCTCCATCTCCCTTTACCACAGTCTGACAATACATCGTTACCATCCAACAAGTGTGTCTACCTTCAACCCTCGATATCTCCTTTTAAGAACCCCTACGATACAAAGAAAACCACTAGCATGCATCTGCATTTCAGGCAGACTAATCCTATTGATCACAGACTACCTCAGTAATTTGGATAGATATCAGAGAAAACAATAATAATAATAATAATAATATTAACAATAATATTCTGATGCTGATACAGTCAGAGAGCAATTCTGAACTAATCTCATTCTCTGATCAAAGGGATATTAACCTGTAAACGGTCCAAACGTATATATACGTTCACTACCCCAGTGCCCCGAATATTTTGAAAAATAATTTTTTTTTTTACTGAAAAAAGAGCACATTTTTCTATGTGTTATAGGATAAAAAAAAAAACTTTTTAGGGTCAGTACTTAGAGAGATATGAGGCCACAAAGTTGGCACTTGGAGATCACCTGGCAGCAACATAGAGCTCTGCAACTTGCAGAAGTGTTGCCAATATATCCTTTTTTCCATTTTTCAAATTATTTTATATAATCTTTATGTTCTGATAATTACAATTTATAGTTCTTCTTGTCATTTCATAACTAATCTTTGTTCTGACACTAGTATTAGGTACTGAAATTATACTTACATTGTCACAAACGCATTGACAGGTGGATATTTACACCTGCATTGGCCATTTACTATTGTCTTTGAATATATACAATGTATTTGTATGTCCCAGCAATGTTTTGGATATGTGGAAGTATATAAGAGGGGAGGGAGGGGAGGGAGGGGAGGGAGGGGAGGGAGGGAGGGGAGGGAGGGAGGGGAGGGAGGGAGGGGAGGGAGGGAGGGGAGGGAGGGGAGGGAGGGAGGGGGAGGGAGGGAGGGAGGGAGGGAGGGGAGGGGAGAGATGGAGGGAGGGGAGGGATGGAGGGAGGGGAGAGATGGAGGGAGGGGAGAGATGGAGGGACGGGAGGGGGGAGGGAGGGAGGGGGGGAGGGAGGGGGGGAGGGAGGGGAGGGAGGGGAGGGAGGGGAGGGAGGGGAGGGAGGGAGTACACCTGACACCCCAATACTTTGGGATGTCAGGAATGGATTAATTTGATTTCCATTATTTCTTATGGGGAAAATTAACTCGAATAACGATAATTTCGACTAACGATGAGCTCTCAGGAACGGATTAATATCATTGGTTGAGGGTCCACTGTATATGTTTTTTATTTTGTGTTCTGTGCCCTGTTCCTACGAGAGAGAGACCGAGTTATTTTTACCGCCAGACATGGTCGGGACGACCATGTGGTAGGTGGCCGAGCGTATGTTGACAGCCTGTGCTGTCTGCCAGCTTAGTTCATATTTCGCAGCACTCAGGTGCTGCCCTCTAGGCCTGCAAAGGTCAGTAGGACGCTGGTCCCACTCGCTCACACACTCAGCAGCCTAGAAGCAGTCAACAAGTCTACTAGCTCTCTCCCTCGTGGGCATGGCCCTCCCGGGCCATGGGCACTCAACACACAAGCCTGTGTACCCACCACAACTTTGCAAATAAAGAAGCCTCCAAAGACGTTTATAATTGAACCCCGCTCTGCAAGAGCCACCAAACAAACGGGTTATATGTGTACGTGTGTGTGTGTGTGTGTGTGTGTGTGTGTGTGTGTGTGTGTGTGTGTGTGTGTGTGTGTGTGTGTGTGTGTGTGTGTGTGTGTGTGTGTGTGTGTGTGTACATGTGTGTGTATGTGTACGTGTGTGTGTGTGTGTGCCTGTACACACACACACACACACACACTACCTGCATCCCTGGAGTAGCTGAAAATTTTGATCACTGAAGCAGTTCGCATGATAACTCCCGATAGGCTGCAGAGCATCTGGACCAAACTGGACTATCGCATCGATGTTTGCCGAGCAATCAGAGAGGCGCACATTGAGTGCCTTTAATGCCACCCTATACCACATGAAACTGAATGAAATCCTGCATCTGAAGCTACTAACTGTGAAAGATTATTACAATAAATTTACATGTTATACCTGTTTGAAATCAGGGAGTGTTTTTGTGGACACCCTGTACTATAAATTCATGTTCTGCTATGCAAGCAATACGTATTTTACAAATGTATTACATTTCCTTTAGATAAACCACTTACACTAAAATCAACCCAAAATACCACAAAAAATTATGACTAATATTATGCTTGGGTATGGGGGAGGGTGGTCATGGAGGGATATAGCACAACTTCCCAAGTTCTTATGCATATCTATGTTCAGTACTGTATAAAGTTCAACATCCACAAGCTTCTGAGGCAACACATTATTCACGGATGCTGAAAATATTAGTACTACAACAAATTAATACATGCAGTAACAAACAATTCTCTCAATCTAATACAGTACCTGTATTTATACAACTGGTTAATGAGTGCAAATCTGCAGTTATTTTTTTAAATATTAACAGAGTACTGTATTTTCTATAACCCTTTAATCATTATCTTTCAATGCCCCACAAAATGATGGATGAAATCCGGTAGTAAAAAAAAAAAAAAAAAAAAAAAAAACTTACCAGTTTTAAGTGTACAGAACAGTGCATTAGATATCATAGGGTTAGTAGGTACAACATGCATAATAACAATGCACAGTTACCTCCAGCACTCTTAGGTGGTAGAGCAGCACCTAGGACGGATCTTCTAACAGGTGGGGCACTGCTGGCTCGTGACTTGCTGCCCCCAGACTTCACCTGTAAATCACATGACAGCTCCATAAACCTGATTTTGTAGGTGTATAATATTCATAGTTTTTTAACATATTGATTTATTCCACTGTTCTACATTGATAAAACCAATAAAGACTTTAGGGAGGCAAACAGAAATATATATATATATTATAATCCCTTCTAAAGTGAATTACTGAAATTCAATACAACATAATCAAGTGAAAAATTTACCATATACAAGAATTTAAAAGGTACATGAAAAATTGCCACTTTTTTTCATACAATTACAATATTTTTTTTTACTTCAAGAGGTCAACACATGTCATATTTTTCAGTTAGCCACTGTGGTTACAAACAATCAGTTCAAAGCACCACCATATGTCTTTGCTTGGGTGGGTGAAGAAGAGATAAGCAAGAACAAAAATAACAAAAGCTGTTGCTGTGTCTTTTCCTTTACATTTATATTTAACCAGCCTTCTGTCATAATAAAGCTCTTACTAAGTATAAAAGCCACAATACTGTGGCTTGAACAGATCTCAACATGCCCACAAATTGTAAATGAGAGCTGGATGACATGACTGTCCTTCCTGGACCACTGTCAAACTGCACCATAATAGTGGTTCAGAATGAACTGAAACACTGTCCAGTTCAAATTTCCAATTTGTAGGCACACTGCCATTCTTACTAACACTGACGTTCATTACATACAAAGAAACATATATTAGCATCGTTCCACACAATGTTGGTGTCACAAAGTTCAAGTAGTAGAATGATTTCCAATTCAGTTTAATTAAATCTCATTTAAAAATTACACAGCATGCCTTCAGGTAAAAAAAACACTTTTACATTTACAAACAATTACCACTTTAGCAAAGTAAGCATGTTCCTTTATCCTAGTTAAAAATTTAAGTTTGAAATCCACTACACAGTATGAAGTGTTTCAAGTATGGCAGATGTATACATAATCACCAAGATACATGTCTGTGTTTAATAATTAACTATAATTACCTATTTGTAGTTATACAGCAGTAGAACTAAGCACCTCGTGTTCTATAATTATTCAAATGATACAGTACATTTTCCTAATATCCAACGTTTAGTGTAAACCATCACCTTCCAAAGCCCACCACACCCTCCTACTGCGCCACTTTAAAAATCAAAATAATACATGTACATAGAGTACTTCATTTTTTCACATCTTTATTCACAATTTAAAACTGTGGCCTATCCGGTTTGTTTTAAAAAAATATATATATACAGTGGACCCCCGCATACCGTCGCCATCACATAACGTACAATCCGCATACCGCTCGCTTTTATCGCAAAAATTTTGCCTCGCATACCGCTCAAAAACCCGCTCACCGCTCTTCGTCCGAGACGCATCCAATGTGCGCCCTTAGCCAGCCTCACATGTGCCGCCGGTGGCATTGTTTACCAGCCAGCCTCTGCGGTAACATCCAAGCATACAATCGGAACATTTCGTATTATTACAGTGTTTTTGGTGATTTTATCTGCCAAATAAGTGACCATGGGCCCCAAGAAAGCTTCTAGTGCCAACCCTACAGCAATAAGGGTGAGAATTACTATAGAGATGAAGAAAGAGATCATTGATAAGTATGAAAGTGGAGTGCGTGTCGCCGACCTGGCCAGGTTGTACAAGAAACCCAAATCAACCATCGCTACTATTGTGGGCAACAGAAAGGCAATCAAGGAAGCTGTTCTTGCCAAAGGTTTAACTGTGTTTTCGAAACAGAGATCGCAAGTGATGGAAGATGTTGAGAGACTCTTATTGGTGTGGATAAATGAAAAACAGCTAGCAGGAGATAGCGTCTCTCAAGCGATCATAAGCGAAAAGGCTAGGAAGTTGCATGAGGATTTAATTAAAAAAAATGCCTGCAACTAGTGATGATGTGAGTGAATTTAAGGCCAGCAAAGGTTGGTTTGAGAGATTTAAGAAGCGTAGTGGCATACACAGTGTGATAAGGCATGGTGAGGCTGCCTGTTCAGATCACAAAGCAGCTGAAAAATATGTGCAGGAATTCAAGGAGTACATAGACAGTGAAGGACTGAAACCTGAACAAGTGTTTAATTGTGATGAAACAGGCCTGCTTTGGAAGAAAATGCCAAGCAGGACCTACATTACTGAGGAGGAAAAGGCACTCCCAGGACATAAGCCTATGAAAGACAGGCTTACTTTGTTGATGTGTTCCAATGCTACTGGTGATTGCAAAGTGAAGCCTTTATTAGTGTATCACTCTGAAACTCCCAGACCGTTCAGGCAAAAGAATGTCCTCAAGGAGAATTTGTGTGTGCTGTGGAGGGCAAACAGTAAGGCATGGGTCACTAGGGACTTTTTCTATGACTGGTTACACCATGCATTTGCCCCCAATGTGAAAGATTACCTAACTGAAAAGAAATTAGAACTTAAGTGCCTCCTGGTGTTAGACAATGCCCCTGGTCATCCTACAGACGTGGCAGAGCGACTTTATGGGGACATGAAATTCATTAAGGTGAAGTTTTTGCCTCCTAATACCACTCCTCTCCTGCAGCCCATGGACCAGCAGGTTATTGCAAACTTCAAAAAACTGTACACAAAAGCTCTGTTTGAAAGGTGCTTTGTAGTGACCTCAGAAACTCAACCGACTCTAAGAGAGTTTTGGAGAGAGCACTTTAATATCCTCAATTGTGTAAACCTTATAGGTAAGGCTTGGGAGGGAGTGACTAAGAAGACCTTGAACTCTGCTTGGAAGAAACTGTGGCCAGAATGTGTAGACAAAAGGGATTTTGAAGGGTTTGAGGCTAACCCTGAGAGGATTATGCCAGTTGAGGAATCCATTGTGGCATTGGGAAAATCCTTGGGGTTGGAGGTTAGTGGGGAGGATGTGGAAGAGTTGGTGGAGGAGGACAATGAAGAACTAACCACTGATGAGCTGATATATCAACTTCAACAGCAAGAGGCCAGACCTGAGGAAACTGGTTCAGAAGAGGGGAGAGAGAAATTGAAGAAGTTGCCTACTACAAAGATTAAGGAAATCTGTGCAAAGTGGCTTGAAGTGCAAACCTTCATGGATGAAAATCACCCTCACACAGCTATTGCAAGCCGTGTTGGCAACCTGTACACTGACAATGTTGTGAAACACTTTAGGGAAGTCATAAAGGAACGAGAGGTACAGGCCACTATGGACAGGTATGTTGTGCGAAAGAAGTCCAGTGACTCTGAAGCTGGTCCTAGTGGCATTAAAAGAAGAAGGGAAGTAACCCCAGAAAAGGACTCGACACCTCAAGTCTTAATGGAAGGGGATTCCCCTTCTAAACACTAACACTCTCTCTCCCCTCCTCCCATCCCATCAATCATCACCAGATCTTCAATAAAAGTAAGTGTCATGTAATTGTGCATGCCTTTTTCAGTTTGTGTGTATTAAAATTAACATTTTATGTGGTAAAATTTTTTTTTTTTCATACTTTTGGGTGTCTTGCACGGATTAATTTGATTTCCATTATTTCTTATGGGGAAAATTCATTCGCATACCGATCATTTCGCATAACAAAGAGCCCTCTTGCACGGATTAAAGTCGCTATGCGGGGGTCCACTGTATATATGTATAGTATTTACCCATCAGTGCCAAGGAAGGATTCACAAGTCACTGTTTAAGGAAATAAGTTATCCAATAATGTTGCCCAAGGACCACTGGTAACTAAATTAATCATTTAAAAGAGCCCACAGCAATGTGTTGCACTATGGAGTACGAGATACTCCAGGTAGTGAACGGGGTGTAGAGCTATTGACATAGCAGTAGGGTAGTAACCAGTACATATATAGATTAGTTACATAACCACAGCCTTTAAAACTGTCTGTGCAAGTGCTGTAGTTACATCTCCTTCCTTTCCCTTTTTTTTTTTACTAGAGTGACCATTTCCCACTAAGGTGGGGTAACCCTAAGAAGGAAACACTCGCAACACTCGTCAAAATAACAATACGCATTAAGTAAATCTCTAAGCCTGAGTAGATAATTCAGTACACAGAGTGGAGGAGATTTAATCCTTGAATCTGCTAAGTGTAGCTAATATCTAACTAGTTGTCATTGGGTTTAGTTTTGATTACTCATTTTTTAGTGTAATTTATGTGTACTGCATCAATGCCTTCTTTTTCCACAAATACAGTTTTTTTTATTTATCATACTTTAACTTTTCATTATAACATGGCAATAAATATTTAAAGAACAGTACTTAAGTCTTTAGATAAAAGTCTCTGGGCTAAAAAAAAAAAAAGGATATTCACATTACCCTAAGAGTTTCATACCTATCAGCTTAAATGCAGTACTGTCAAAAGTCAGCAAGTGCCCCCCCCCCTTTTTCTGAGGGGGGCTTCTCTCTTTAGCCTCAAGAGCTCAGATACTACACTTGCATTGTACTGCCTCCTCACTTGCTGCTGCAGTTTTGTGTGTGTACACTCCAGGATTAAACACACGACTTTGGAGTATAGATTCCATATTTGAATCAAATTACAACTGCATATCTACTCATCATCATAATTCTACACCATACTGTGCATACTGGTAAATAAGCAAAACACACAAGTAAAAGAGCATTATATTCTGAGAGCAGTACAGGTACTGGCAGGCTTGCACGGTGCATGAGTAAAGCTGAAGAACAATTCACTAACTACAGAAACTGGAACATTGAGTAAGAAATCCTACCTTCATAATGTTGGAAGAATGCCTATTTCATTTTAAAGAAGAGCAAAAAACTTCAAAAGCAGAGATTTGCATCACTTTGGAAATACTGTTCAAAGAATGTTAAGTCAGAATAAAAATCTGTGGTCCAGGGTTTATTTACACTACAGTGAAGGTGTGCCTCTTTCTGGGAATATTTTAATAAAGAATGTCAAGAAACTTCATAAAGAAGTGACCTTGAAAATAGACAAGACTGTAACTGGGGCTGACTTCACAAGTTCAACAAATGTCACAAGAATCTTGTTAACAATCTACCAAAAAGATTGAACAGATCATGGTGATGTCCAACAATATGAATTTCTCGTTTGATAAAAATTCTGATTCAATACCCAAGCAAATTTATAATGCAGCGAAGTCAAAATTATTCTAGAAAAGTATTGTACTGTACAACACTCAAGTTTGAGGTAATGAAAAACCTACGCCTAATGTGAAAGAAATGCAACAGTCTTTAAGTGCATTATGCAGTCGACACAAATGCAAATCACGTGCTTGACACTCAGCTTGCTCCTTGCCCCACCTACTAGATTGTTTTGACTGACATAACTTATTTCTGGCCTCTTGGGCCTTATCATATTTACTCTTGAAACATATATTGAGTTTGCCTCCACCACTGCCTCACCTAAGGCATTCCAATTTTCAACCACCTTAAAGACTAAATTAATACTCCCTTGCATCCCTATGTCCATCTGTCCCTTCAGTTTCCACCTTTCCTTTTGAGTCTGACCCTCTTAATTCAGTCATTCCCTATTTGCTCAATCAATTCCTTTTATGATTTTGTATGAAGTAATCATGTCTCCCCTTATTCCTCTCTCTGCCAAGAGCATTAGGATTAGTTCCTTCACTCTCTCTCAGTGCATTCCTTTCAGTTCTGGTACGAGTTTAGTTGCAAACCTTAGGGCCTTTTTGAGGTTCTGCACGTGGCTAATCAGATCTGGGCTCTATGCTGGGGTCCATATACTCAATGACTGACCTAATATAAATCATATACATATACAGTTCTTTGTTCAAGTTCCTGAATGCTGTTCGGAGGTATGCTAATATTGCATATGCCATTGATGTTATATGATTTGTGCATAATTTTGGAATTATGTTTTGTGTTATGGTAGTATATTTACTTCATGTTCTTTTCACACAGATATTTGCAGCTCCTTTCTACCCGTGCTGTTTGTTGTGTCCAGTCTGCCCTCGCCTCCTCCAAATCATATGGGCATACATTTGTTTGGATTCGACTTGAGAAGCTACCTACTTGACCATACCTGCAGTTTGAAGACTCCCTTTAGTTTGTCACTGTCTTCTTCTGTTCACACTTTTTCAGCAGTTTTACATCAGCAGCAGATGGAAATATAAAGGACTCGATTCCTACTGGTAAGTCAATCACACAAATATTAGAAACAACAGCAATCTTGATTTTTATCCTTGCAAAAACCCACTCTATATTTTCTCCCATTCTAATACATCATTTCTGTTTTCTGGTACTCTTTGTCCCACTGGGCACACTCACTTTCAACCCTGACTGTTCCTCTAATTTCTGGACTAATCTCAGGTGTAGTACTACTGTATCGAATGATTTTCTTTTTACAGTCCAATAAGATGCAATCTACCCAACCCTTCCTTCCTTTCTCTTTTTGACTCTGACAGAGAATTCCAGTAAATTTGAAAGACAGGATTTTCCATCCCTAAAACCACACTGGTTTTCTGTAAAGAAAACACACATGTCTGATCCAGCAAAATCAGACACCCTCTAATGGTATTACATATTCAGAGCTGATAAACAGGAACACACAACACATGTACAGCAGAAGTTAAACTCTACGGGAGTGTAAATGCAAAGATGTTTGTCTAAGAAAATTGTGATTTCCCAAGACTGGGAATAGTCCAAAAATATATACCTGGGAACTGATAATATACTTACAGCCATTATTTTCATAAACCCGCATCTCAGACTGAAGGACTCAGCTTATTCTGATTATGAAAGGTTAAGAGAACTGGCACCCAGCATCTGTAAACCATAGGTCAGCAGATATCAGTCCATAAAAGAGGGCGGGAGATAGCAACACAAGATCCAGATTGCAGTTTGTTTTCAGCGAATGAAGATGTGATGAAACATTCTGGGCCACACTACACTGAAACTTAAAGACATTCGTGGCCTGTAACGTGCACGCATTTCCCGTGTCGTGCAATTTGATGATTTCCAGTAAAATCATACGAGATTTTTCCTGTTGTGAATAGATACGGACTTGTAAACAGGTGCAGCAAGTACCACAGGAGTACTACTCCTGTGTGGCTCCCGTGAATCTTACAGTATTATCTCTTCATTCAAACCATCATTCTTGGCGTCACCACAATGGGGTATGATACACACACCCTGGTAAGTTCTTATCAAATCCTTTATTTGGCCATTCAGCTGAAGCAGAAGAGTATATGGGTGGGATGATATGACTGGCTAATTAGACGCCGTTATTCGTATGTGACTGCCCACAACCAGGCAAGACTCGCCCATGACATTCCAGGTGCCATACCTGCAATACCTGAAGAATATACATCTTCAAAGCATCAAAACCTGGTATTTTAACCTTCCAAACAGCCTTTGTGGGTCTTCATGCAATGAATTATGAAGGCGAAGCTCTCGGGAGAGGCTGCGAGTGGTTTTTGAGCTGTCATCAACAAAGATGAGAATTAATCCACTTAATGGTTCCTTTATTATAATAATTTCTATTGCTCATCTTACCCAAAATCCCACACAAGAACATCATTAGTAAGAAAGAATTATAGTTTGTAAGTTAAAGGAGATGACTGTTAGGGGTAAGAAATAAGCAATTACGTACTGGGAGAAAGCTGGGCTAGATAAAGCAGGTACACATGTAGTATTTATGATTTACGAATGTAGTGTTAGTGAAGCAAAAGTTTGTGGGTAGAGAAAGGTAGGTGAAGGAGGGAAGAGGATTGGTGAAACAAGATAAAGAGGCAGGTAACGGAGAAAGTTGTCATACGAAAGGCTTTTACAAATGTAGAATATACAGAGAGTATGTGTAGAGCAAGAGAAGGAAAAATAGTAGTGAGGGAGTGCTTTTAAAAGAGCTGAGAGTGGGAGAGGTTTTATTACCAAATTTTCTTGAGATCAAACAAATGAGAAAGCCTAGGGAACTTAACAATTCTAAACAAAAGAGGGGAGCCATGAGATGAGGTGGTGGGGTAAAGGGAGGTGATTTACAGACAAACTGAGTTCATAGTTATCATAATTTTAAATTGAAAATTATTGAAAGTACAGTGGAACCTCCACTTGCGAGCACATCCACATGCGAGTTTTTCCAAATACGAGCAGTCAATGAGTTAATTTTTTGCTTCCATATGTGAGTAAAA
>NC_091335.1:18930785-18988285 GCF_038502225.1 Cherax quadricarinatus | reverse complement strand
CCTATCTCTCCTGTCCTCCAGTGTCGTCAGGTTGATTTCCCTTAACCTCTCCTCGTAGGACATACCTCTTAGCTCTGGGACTAGTCTTGTTGCAAACCTTTGCACTTTCTCTAGTTTCTTTACGTGCTTGGCTAGGTGTGGGTTCCAAACTGGTGCCGCATACTCCAATATGGGCCTAACGTACACGGTGTACAGGGTCCTGAATGATTCCTTATTAAGATGTCGGAATGCTGTTCTGAGGTTTGCTAGGCGCCCATATGCTGCAGCAGTTATTTGGTTGATGTGCGCTTCAGGAGATGTGCCTGGTGTTATACTCACCCCAAGATCTTTTTCCTTGAGTGAGGTTTGTAGTCTCTGGCCCCCTAGACTGTACTCCGTCTGCGGTCTTCTTTGCCCTTCCCCAATCTTCATGACTTTGCACTTGGTGGGATTGAACTCCAGGAGCCAATTGCTGGACCAGGTCTGCAGCCTGTCTACATCCCTTTGTAGTTCTGCCCGGTCTTCGATCGAGTGAATTCTTCTCATCAACTTCACGTCATCTGCAAACAGGGACACCTCAGAGTCTATTCCTTCCGTCATGTCGTTCACAAATACCAGAAACAGCACTGGTCCTAGGACTGACCCCTGTGGGACCCCGCTGGTCACAGGTGCCCACTCTGACACCTCGCCACGTACCATGACTCGCTGCTGTCTTCCTGATAAGTATTCCCTGATCCATTGTAGTGCCTTCCCTGTTATCCCTGCTTGGTCCTCCAGTTTTTGCACCAATCTCTTGTGTGGAACTGTGTCAAACGCCTTCTTGCAGTCCAAGAAAATGCAATCCACCCACCCCTCTCTCTCTTGTCTTACTGCTGTCACCATGTCATAGAACTCCAGTAGGTTTGTGACACAGGATTTCCCGTCCCTGAAACCATGTTGGCTGCTGTTAATGAGATCGTTCCTTGCTAGGTGTTCCACCACTCTTCTCCTGATAATCTTCTCCATGATTTTGCATACTATACATGTCAGTGACACTGGTCTGTAGTTTAATGCTTCATGTCTGTCTCCTTTTTTAAAGATTGAGACCACATTTGCTATCTTCCATGCCTCAGGCAATCTCCCTGTTTCGATAGATGTATTGAATATTGTTGTTAGGGGTACACACAGTGCCTCTGCTCCCTCTCTCAATACCCATGGGGAGATGTTATCTGGCCCCATTGCCTCTGAGGTATCTAGCTCACTCAGAAGCCTCTTCACTTCTTCCTCGGTTGTGTGCACTGTGTCCAGCACATGGTGTGCCCCACCTCTCCGTGTGTGTGTGTGTGTGGTTGTGTGTGTGGTTGTGTGTGTCTGGGTGTGTGTGTGTGGTTGTGTGTGTGTGTGGTTTTGTGTGTGTGTGGTTGTGTGTGTGTGTGGTTTTGTGTGTGTGTGGTTTTGTGTGTGTGTGGTTTTGTGTGTGTGTGGTTTTGTGTGTGTGTGGTTTTGTGTGTGTGTGGTTTTGTGTGTGTGTGGTTTTGTGTGTGTGTGGTTTTGTGTGTGTGTGGTTTTGTGTGTGTGTGGTTTTGTGTGTGTGGTTTTGCGTGTGCGGTTTTGCGTGTGCGATTTTGTGTGTGCGGTTTTGTGTGTGTGGTTTTGTGTGTGTGGTTTTGTGTGTGTGGTTTTGTGTGTGTGGTTTTGTGTGTGGTTTTGTGTGTGTGGTTTTGTGTGTGGTTTTGTGTGGGGTTGTGTGTATGTGTGTGTGTTAGTTACCATTTTGTCCTAGGCACATGTCGATTAGACACTAGGCCTGTTGTTGGTGTGTGTGTTAGTTACCATTTTGTGTGTATGTGTGTGTGTGTGTGTGTGTGTGTGTGTGTGTGTGTGTGTGTGTGTGTGTGTGTGTGTGTGTGTGTGTGTGTGTGTGTGTGTGTGTGTATGTGTGTATGTGTGTGTGTATGCGTGTGTATGCGTGTGTGTGTGTGTGTGTGTGTGTGTGTGTGTGTGTGTGTGTGTGTGTGTGTGTGTGTGTGTGTGTGTGTGTGTGTGTATGTGTGTGTGTCCTCACCTAGTTGAGGTTGCGGGGGTCGAGTCCGAGCTCCTGGCCCCGCCTCTTCACTGATCGCTACTAGGTCACTCTCCCTGAGCCATGAGCTTTATCATACCTCTGCTTAAAGCTATGTATGGATCCTGCCTCCACTACATCGCTTCCCAAACTATTCCACTTACTGACTACTCTGTGGCTGAAGAAATACTTCCTAACATCCCTGTGATTCATCTGTGTCTTCAACTTCCAACTGTGTCCCCTTGTTACTGTGTCCAATCTCTGGAACATCCTGTCTTTGTCCACCTTGTCAATTCATCTCAGTATTTTGTATGTCGTTATCATGTGCCCCCTATCTCTCCTGTCCTCCAGTGTCGTCAGGTTGATTTCCCTTAACCTCTCCTCGTAGGACATACCTCTTAGCTCTGGGACTAGTCTTGTTGCAAACCTTTGCACTTTCTCTAGTTTCTTTACATGCTTGGCTAGGTGTGGGTTCCAAACTGGTGCCGCATACTCCAATATGGGCCTAACGTACACGGTGTACAGGGTCCTGAATGATTCCTTATTAAGATGTCGGAATGCTGTTCTGAGGTTTGCTAGGCGCCCATATGCTGCAGCAGTTATTTGGTTGATGTGCGCTTCAGGAGATGTGCCTGGTGTTATACTCACCCCAAGATCTTTTTCCTTGAGTGAGGTTTGTAGTCTCTGGCCCCTTAGACTGTACTCCGTCTGCGGTCTTCTTTGCCCTTCCCCAATCTTCATGACTTTGCACTTGGTGGGATTGAACTCCAGGAGCCAATTGCTGGACCAGGTCTGCAGCCTGTCCACATCCCTTTGTAGTTCTGCCCGGTCTTCGATCGAGTGAATTCTTCTCATCAACTTCACGTCATCTGCAAACAGGGACACCTCAGAGTCTATTCCTTCCGTCATGTCGTTCACAAATACCAGAAACAGCACTGGTCCTAGGACTGACCCCTGTGGGACCCCGCTGGTCACAGGTGCCCACTCTGACACCTCGCCACGTACCATGACTCGCTGCTGTCTTCCTGATAAGTATTCCCTGATCCATTGTAGTGCCTTCCCTGTTATCCCTGCTTGGTCCTCCAGTTTTTGCACCAATCTCTTGTGTGGAACTGTGTCAAACGCCTTCTTGCAGTCCAAGAAAATGCAATCCACCCACCCCTCTCTCTCTTGTCTTACTGCTGTCACCATGTCATAGAACTCCAGTAGGTTTGTGACACAGGATTTCCCGTCCCGTCCTGTGTGGGGTTGTGTGTATGTGTGTGTGTTAGTTACCATTTTGTCCTAGGCACATGTCGATTAGACACTAGGCCTGTTGTTGGTGTGTGTGTTAGTTACCATTTTGTGTGTATGTGTGTGTGTGTGTGTGTGTGTGTGTGTGTGTGTGTATGTGTGTGTGTGTGTGTGTGTGTGTGTGTGTGTGTGTGTGTGTGTGTGTGTGTGTGTGTGTGTGTGTGTGTGTGTGTGTGTGTGTGTGTCGTGCGCGCTCTTCCCATGAGCCAATGGTGTCGGATCCTACTGGGAAAGGAATGATACCATTGGTCCAAATCCCTGTAAGTGCCCAGATTCTGAATTTCCTGCTGACCAGTACGTACTTATGAGATATAGGTGTCAGCTAGGGTTGGAACGCAGGAGGGAGAGATATATCATAATCTACACTTGGAAAATCTTGGAAGGAATGGTCCCAAATCTGCACACAGAAATCACTCCCTACGAAAGTAAAAAACTGGGCAGGCGATGCAAAATGCCCCCAATAAAAAGTAGGGGCGCCATTGGTACACTAAGGGAAAACACCATAAGTGTCCGGGGCCCAAAACTGTTCAACAGCCTCCCATCAAGCATTAGGGAAATTGCCAATAAACCCCTGGCTGCCTTCAAGAGAGAGCTGGACAGATACCTAAAGTCAGTGCCGGATCAGCCGGGCTGTGGCTCGTACGTTGGACTGCGTGCGGCCAGCAGTAACAGCCCAGTTGATCTGGCCCTGATCCATCGGGAGGCCTGGTCATGGACCGGGCCGCGGGGGCGTTGATCCCCGGAATAACCTCCAGGTAACCTCCAAGTAACCAGGGTAGATGCAAAGTATACTTTTAAACCAGCAGTATACCGTTCTTCCAGAGATTTACCATCATGGCGGATAGCTAGCACACCAAGGATGCTGGGAACAGGGCGGTTGTTGCAAGGCATCTTTTGATCTCGTTGACTTCATTGCATTTAACGTGCCAACCTTACGAATTTCAACAGTTCAGACCATGTAGACTGTGCTAATCAACTACCATTTTGCAGCAAATGCATTTGTACTTTGGTGTGAATTAAGGCAGCAAGGCGGAAAACCACTGCGATATGGATGGTCTGTGGGTCAACGTATGTCCCAGTCTCAGAAATGGGAACTGTTAGGAGTAAGTCCCCCGAGCAATGTGCAATCAGTGCTAAAAGGTGAGCATTTATTAGCATAGCTTTATTTTTATTAAGCCTACAGGTTTTGCCAACCCTCATACAAGGTACTGCAAATCAGGGAAGTGGTGGGAAAGACTATTAGAGATACTGCTAAAATTAATAACAGATAAAGACAATAAACTTCACACTGAACATATTACCAAAGGTGTACTTAACCAAATAACAATGGTACTTTATGCTAGGTTCGCATAACTTGGGAAAGCCTTCAGGAAAAACTGATGGAGATGTACTACGGTAAGAGACTAAAAGAACCTTAAGCTAACAATTTTGGAAGAATTACTAGAGAAGCCAAATGTAAATTATTATTATTATTATTAAATATAGAGCTAGATAGTGTCGATCATTCCCGTAAGCTGTGGAGGCTCCATCCTCCATCTGCTAATCGCAGGACTGGCACGCTACCTTACTGGCTGGCTGAACTGCGAGGACTAGAAGGGAACTGGGGGGAGGGGGAGGGGTAGAGGAGTTAATTAACACAATTAAGCCAGATACGTGTTATAAAGTACGGTATATTAGTCCTCAAGTCATAAGGATGTAAGAATATGAAATATGCCTTAATGTTCACAACATACTACTCCCCAGATATATCTCACATCGCCACAAAACTTCACAACATCCAAAATTGAAAGAGAATATTAAACAATGAACACAGACCACGGTAAAAAAAAAAAGGAAGGGGGGAGCATGGAAGACATACAGGAAACGGATGACTGAAAACTAGGGCCTACAAGAAAAAAAACAAATAACTATGCAAGGATAAGAGGTAAGTTGAGAGATCTAAAGGCAACTGAATTACACTAGTATTTGACATCTTGTATGTTTATGGAAGTAATTTTGCCATAGCTAAAGATTTAACAGGATTCAGTTTTACATTATGATAGACGATGTTCAGTTCCTGGAACAATGGACTTCCGTATGCATGCACATTTATATATATATATATATATATATATATATATATATATATATATATATATATATATATATATATATATATATATATATATATATAATGCCGTGCCGAATAGGTAAAATTGGTCAATTAGCAAGAACTCATTTAAAATTAAGTCCTTTCTAAAATTTTCTCTCATTCCTTTAATTTTGTATCAAAAGAACCTTAGAAAACTTACCTAACCATATTATAACAAGTGTAATTTAATTTAGCCTAATCCAACTAAAAATATTTTAGATAAGTAAACAATAATTTAATAAAAAACAAACATTTTTTTCGTTAGGTTCAGAATGATTTTTTGCGGAATTACATACACAAATTTTCGCTTGCCTTATTCGGCAAGAGCGTTGCCATTTAATCCAAAATAGCAAGTTTTACCTATTCGGCGCGACATTATATATATATATATATATATATATAGGTGGTAGGAGAAGAAAATATTCAAACAGCTCCGGGAGAACCTTGGGTTTTCCCTGAGGTACGTTTGTCTTCTCTAGAGGTGGTACCTATATATATATATATATATATATATATATATATATATATATATATATATATATATATATATATATATATATATATATATATATATATATATATATATATATAAGAGAGAGAGAGAGAGAGAAACAACTCGATGGGACTCTCCACATGTCAACCTCGACGCCATACTACTTATCCTCACATATCAGCTGGGTTACCTCAGCAGTGGCGCCGAGTTGCCTGCACCACCAACCAACCCAATCATGAGAAAGGAGTCCATTCATACAGGTCTGGAATATCGGTGGTTGACTCTTGACTTAATCCTGGCTTTATTTGAAGTCAATCATTATAGGCAATATCACAAAATTGAGAATTTTCTATAATTTACTGCAGATGGTCGTCGAATCTAATCATTGAAGTGCAGGTTCATCGCGTGAGCAATCAGACCAACATGCAATACTACAAAAATTCAACGTACAACAAATTAGGATGCAAATCTCTGGACATGCACTCTAAGGTTAACCGCATGGACAACAGTCAATAGGTCTGCATGTCACGCACACCTTCAATTAATCATGCTAACCATATTGCTCGTAAATTTTTTTTAATAAACTACCTTGCCCGTTGCTCCTCTGTGTACGAATGGCTGGGCATAGAAAATAGGAAGAAGGTCAGGCAAGGAATATCTCGAGCACTTAAGAAACTTAGTTGTGTTAACACAACTTAAAAATATTGTAAAAATTTAAAGCATAGGACTGAAGCAACTCTCAGATTTGTAATATAAAAAACTGCATAGTAAACACTGTTACATAAAACATGCAGAATATCGTGCAATAAATATTGATGTCTGAGGTAAATGTGCTGCTCTACAAGACTCGATAACGTTAACGTACTTCAGTCATAATTATATTAATTTCCTGTAACCATCATAATACTTTACCAACACTCACGAGTTAATTTACGTGCATGCGCTTAAAACAACACAGTACAAGTTAACGTTTGTCAGTCACCCAAGCTATATAATAACACAACAACAATACAGTTGTATGAATGAAAAAAAAAAACACGAACATTAACCGAGCCATCCGTTTACCTTGGGCATACAAAGTGAAGTGTTCGGACACACAAGACAAAACATTACTCGATATAAAGAAATCTACCTTGTAAACCAGTAATGCTAGAGGCATACACAATGTATGTTTGTATTACTCAACTCCTTATAAATACTAGTTACCTGTTAATTTACCAGCTTAGAATCGCTACGTTTTATTACAATGTTTTTTAGTAACTTTACTGACCCTAATAGTTTTTAACTATAAAACTTTTTTAATATACGTATTTAAGAATTGTACAACAATATGAAAAAAGAATTTAACGGATAATTTTAATTATCAAAACGAAAATGAAAGATACTCAAATATGCATTACAACAACAATTATAAATTTCTCTGGAAATGAAAGAATGAAGTTAGTGCACCCAATAAGTAAAACTATGTGGACCAAGGTGAAGGGAACCATATGGAGAAGACCCGGGCCGGAAATACCGTCGAATCTCTAATGAATGAATGGGTGAAGGGAAGAGCTGCCTACTGTCACCTTGACAAAGGTGCCCACCTTACTGGTATACCGTGTCGCCACCACCACTGCTGCTGATATTATTACTAGATTCCTCTGCTGCCTTAATCATTCTCCCCATCGTTAGTATCCTTATTGATGTAACTAATTTATGCCACAAAACTCTCCATCACGCCGTTAACATTACATTTATCATATACTTAATCTTATTTGAACTAATGCGTGCATAGAAGAGGAAAGGTAAAGCAGTTTGCAGTACAGGAAGAGCAGTAAGAGTAGAGAGTGCGAGTACCATTGTTACATGTGAACACCAGAGCAATGCTCGCCAATGTCACTCGTCAACAGCAGTAAATAAAATGAACACATCACTCGCAAAATGCCCTTCTTCTAAAAACATTTTATCATTTAAAGAGAATAATTACATTCGAAAGTTTTCATTTTCCTTTACGGTGATATATTTGTAAAACAAAAACAACAAAAAAAGTTAAAATCACAACAAAATCGTTATGGTTGACCGATAATAAGTGATATGGGTAATTAGCGAGTGATCATTGCGTAAGCTAAACACCAAGCAACAAACAAGTCACTTGTTCATGTCTAGTTTACCTTCTTGCGGTGAGCAAGTGGGCGGCGGGGTAGAGACCTCTGCCAAGGAAGGCCTTGTTAGTGTACCCAGGATGTTATCTCACCTCTACCTTACCAATCACTCCACAATGTTTACACAGTGCCCATGAACACTCCACAGCCTACCTTCCCTCTACTTTCCCATGGCTCCCTACACCTTGTTCATTCATTCCCTCCCCTAGAAAGAGCAAGTGACTCAAACCCACCTGGAACTCCACCTTACTCATGATTCACCTGCAATTGGGCCTCCATACAGTGGAACCTCTGATCACGACCATAATTCGTTCCAAAACTCGGGTCGCAACCTGATTTGGTAGTGACCAGAACCTAATTTCTCCATTGGATTGTATGTAAATACGATTAATCCGTTCTAGACCCCTACGAACTGTATGTAAATATAGTCTTTTTTAAGATTTTAATAGTAAACTAAATGTAAAAACCTTGCATAGCGCTGAGAAAACTTTGAACAAGAGAGAAAATTAACATTACACGAGTCCGTTCTAGACCCCCTACGAACAGTTCGCCGTAAACTGAGAAGTAAACTCCGTTATTTACCGTCCGATTTCTTTGATTTTTGGTGTACGTTAAGAAGCATCTTTCCATCATACATTGCCCAAGTTTCAATAAGATAGCCCAACAAACTGAGAAATAAAATATTAACCAAAAAATCATATATGGCAAGCCCTAGACAGGTACTGGCACTGCGAGAAGCTGTTTGTGCATTACCTGCTGATAAAACAATGCTAATCCGAATTTATCATGGTCGTAATTACTGTAATTTATGAATAACTTACTTCTGAGATAATTGACGAAAACGAGCGCGCACCGAAAAGAAAAAAATCGAGAAAATAAGTCATCCTGACTTTTTTGGGTTATCCTAGTTTCTTTACACACATGCTGCTATGTATGATAATATATGTAATGTAGTTGTGTATACCTGAATAAACTTACAACAATGATTCTTATACCAGAGTGCTGCGAGGGTCATTGTTAGACATACACAAACAAAAAGAAGTGGGGAAAATTGGCGCTTGAATACAAATGGCGCAGAATGTGAAAATTGGCGCGGCTGTGTTTGTTCGGCACCCGATTATGCGTTCGTGACCAGATGCAAAAATCTGGCGAATTTTTTGGTCGTGAACCGATTTGTTCATGACCAGAGGTTCCACTGTACTGTTCGTTCACACCCTATTATCTTTCCTCCCTGGGATCGGGTCACCTACCTACATAGCCAGCCCATAACTGGGGCTCCATGGCCTGCAGAGGCCCACATCTTAGGATCTGCTCATATTCCTATCTTCTGATTCGGCGGCCATTATGATGTTGTAGAATTCTTGCTATGGTACATCCAGCACCATCATACTTCGTTAAACTCAATGTTCAAACCTCTGAAATCCCAACACTAACAAAAACACTCCAAGTTACACGCAAACAGCATTCATTTACTTTTAAACTCGTTATCAGCACAATAAACTTATGGAGACAAACAAAAACTAAACATGAATAACCTAAACAATCTAAATAAAAAAAAAAACACTACTCTACACATCCCACAAACACCGAACTTGTTCACTGGGCCCGTCACTACCACCGTTACACACAAGATGCTATCACATCCACAAATCTCACTTTAATGACCAACCACAGGTTGCTTGCATGCGCATTAACACACTCTTCCTCTCAAGAACCAGTCTCCTTCAGAGAATCGGCGGCATCAACTATCAGGACACAAACATACCATAACACTGTCTTATATCCTGATTATCATGGTGTTTATTCTATTAACTCGTTGAAGGTCACAAAAGCTCAAGGAGGTATTTCTTTCAAAATAACAATTTCAGATAATCTAAACAAACTATTTAGTAAAATAAAATTCCTATTATAAATGAAGCTTATATAAATGTGATATAATAAACATGTATTAAATTTACATTAGGTGGTTTAAGGACGTGTGTGTAGGTTTAGTCACAGACAAACCAACATCCTGGGAAGGTTTCTTAGTAAAATTTGTGTAGGGTGATAAAAACACATTCACACATTCAAAACCAAAAGACTAGCAGTGAAGAGCCCGAGGACCCAGAAGTGCACATCAATACAACATGCCAGACATCTCAATATTTTTTAACTGATTACCCATAACCTTTACCCGTGGCCTGTTTAGAGCGCTCTTCTACCCCTACAGCCAGGCCTGAGGCCAAGCTTCCTTACCGACTCCTTGGTCAACCAAGCTGTGTGTGCAAGCGACCAACAGGCCCACCTACCCGTCACAACCCGGTTAATCTGGCACCTGCTAGATTATGAGGAGGGGAGGGAGACGAATGCAGGTAAGTTTAAACTTTATTGGCGACGTTTCTCCTACGCAACGGACTTGATCTCGACACAAACGGATAACCCTGGAATGAGAGGGTGAACGTATAATATATATAACAAGTTCTGAGTTCAGTGAAGAGTATGAGGTGTGCGTCAAGTCACACTGGTTCCCGATGATTCTAGGAGTATTCTAGCCAGAGGTTCTGCCAAGTTGTTAATGCTGTCCTTTGGTTAAAGTTGTTGTAAAATGAGCGATTTAAGAGTGTCCTTTTCCTTGGCAACAAACGATACGCCATTCCTTTTTATCTAATAATTGTAGGAACTTAGGTAAACTACGAAAGGGTTGTTTAAGTTGCCCATCACCCCACCAATTCGTTACTGAGCTCTCTTAGATGCATCTATCCTTTGTGACCAGGTTTATCTGTGACTTGATAAAGCCCTGCGAGGGCCAAACATCATTACTGAAGTTTCCGCATAATGTATTTGTTGTCGTTGGTATTCCATACATATCAAAACCTGACAAAGGGAAGACACAAGGAAAGTGAACTTGTCATTGTAAGAACAACAGGATGTTAAGCTAATAATACACCATCATTTACCTTTCTAGGGATTTATAAATCGCCGATGTACATATTCCACAGGGATTTACCTAGGTGTACTGTTATACTACCTAGATAACATCACACTACTTATTAAGGCACCGCTATTTTGCACTGTATCCGGTTAACTGCTGACAGAATTATAGCATATACTAGGTGTCGCCAACACCATGACTAGCTTCCTCAACTATACTGCACCGCACCTAACACTTGCGTTTTCAGATATAGTCACATACACTACATCACCAAGACTACCTTCTTATCACATCTCTGATCACATTCTGGAATTCCACTCTGATATATCTGCCTGAGGGCGAGAGGCTTACTGCTGTTAGAACACCACCCATGGTGAAACACCATATAGCATTTAACATGTATTCTTAGCCCACAACTCCAACATAATTATAAATGTCACGAAGAGACGAGGTATTACTTGTAACTATCAAGGAAGCTGTTAAAGAGTCACTGAAGCAATTCCCACCCAACCTGAAACTTCTCATTACATCAATTATATTCAGATTCACCAGGACTCGGGTACAAAGCACCTGCTCATACCTCATCATCTACCGTTTTTACATAATTCTCATTACCTCCTCGTGTATGGTCTTCCTTATATCCTTGTATTGTATTAATTAATAAAACTACTGGTTAGTGAACAGTTTGCAACATAAAAATATACAATGTTGTTACATGTGCCTACTTCAACAACCTGACACTACCTACACCCTACCCATGACATTCAAACACAAGCTTATGTCCCGATAGTCATTGCGAGCACGAGTTTCAAGATCTAAATTAACTAAAAGTTGACATAATGTCTTCCGTTGAGCCACTGACAACAATATGATGCTCAACGAGGACAAGTTTTAGTTACTCAGTTACGGAATGACTGAGACAATAAAGAAAGGAACGGAGTATAAAACAAACTCGAAGCACTCAGTGTAAGACTTACGTGAGAAACCTTGGATTGATCATCTCAAATCTCACCTTCAAGGATCACAAGTGTCACTATCAAAACCGAAAGGAAAATGATAGGTTGGATAACTAGAACTCCAAAACAAGGCATGACACGCCAATGATGATACTAAAGTCACTTGTTCTCTCTAAGCTGGAGTACTGCTGTATCCTAATAGCTCCGTTCAAGGCAAGCGAAACTGCAAACTTTGAGAATGTGCAGAGAATCTTCACTGCCCTCGTAGATCCAGTCAAACACTTAAATTACTGGGAATGTTTGAAGGACCTTGATCGGTACTCCTTGGAACGCAGACGAGAAAGATGCAGGATACTTTGCACCTGAAAGATTATGGAAGGATTGCTCCCAACCCTGCACACCGAAATAACTACATATAAACACAAGAGGCTGGCAGAAGTTGCAAGATACCTCTGACGAAAAGCAGGGGAGTGATGCGTACACAAAGAATTCAACAAGTATAAAGGGACCATGACTCTTCAATACTCTCCTTTTACGCATAAAGGGGATTACCAACAGACCCCTGGCTGTCTTCAAGAAAGAACTCGACAAATTCCTCAAATCAGTTCCTGGTCAAGCGAGCTGTGGTGCATATCGTGAATCGCGAGCAACAGGCACTGACAGCTTTATCGATCAGCCCAGCAATAAGGAGGCTTGGTCTGGGATCGGACCTTGGGAGTGGTGACCTCTGGAAGAGACTCCAGTTAACCCATGAAAGTAAGAGGCTTGGCACACAGTGCAAAATACCCCCTACGAAAAGCCGGTGCAATGAGGACACTGAGGGAAAACTCAATAAGTGTGAAGCAGTCACGTCCAGTGTGTGGGCGAAACGTAGTCATTAGAGTATCGCATTATACTGCATTTGTGACTTTTCCCATCGTGTCAGTGTTTTATGCTATTTATCTGTGTCCTCTCTTCATACAAAAGGGGGATTACCACCAGACCTCTAGGTGTCTTCAAGAAAGAACTGGTCAAGTTTCTCAAATCAGTCCCTGATCAGCCAGGCTGTAGTGCTTACCTCTGATATATCTTTGACGAGTTTTGAGTTTTTCTACTGTATGGTCTGTGACCATGGATGTTGATACAATCTTCTTTTATGGTGCCCGTGGCGCACCTGCTTTTCACTGGATATATTTTGCACTTCCTCCCATCTATCATATATATATATATATATATATATATATATATATATATATATATATATATATATATATATATATATATATATATATATATCTTTCTCTCCAGTATTGTGTTATGAGAGTGTGAAGATTTAGAACTAGGCCTTCGTAAGTCGTAAGCTCCTCTCTTCTATGTGCGGGTTATTTGTGTATCGTTCCGTCACGGTATTGTGCCTTTTTTTGTTATTTAGGCCTTCGAGTACTTTTCAGGTATATATTATCATGCATATCTCTCTCTTCCACTCCAGCAAATACATATTTAGTACTTTAACCCTTAAACTGTCCAAACGTAGATCTACGTTTTTTCAACATTTTAAAGTATGTAAAAAAGTAGATATTTTTTTTTTTACATTTGAAAACATGTAAAAAAAACTTTGATCTACTTTTTTTTGTTATATTTGAAAATATGCAAAAAAAAAAAAAAGTAGATCTACTTTTGGAGCATTACGCATATGAACGTAGATCTGCTTGGACAGTTTACGGGTTAAGGCATTCCCAGTAATATATAACCTTTACTAGCTCTATGCGGGCAGTAAATGGTCTCTGCATCTGTTCGTTTCGATATCTCCCCCCGTCCTGAACGAGGCCGTCAATACCGAACAATACTCTAAACAAGAGAGCACAAGCTATTTGAATAGTGTTAACAATGGGACTATTTCTCTTGTTTTGAAAGTTCTTAATAACTACCCCGTCATCTCCCTGGCTGTCGTGGCATTTGCCTTGTGTTCTTTGAAAGAAAGGTTAGCCGACATAATTACTCCAAGATTTTTCACCTGTTTCTTTCGCTCTATCTGTTGAGTTTTGGGTTTTGTATATAGTGTCCCTACTGAGTGCTTTGTTCTTTCCATATATAAGCAACTGAAACTTATGATCATTGAACGTTATGATGCTCTCCACTGTCCACTGGAAAACCCCCGAACTTCGTGTACCTAGCATTAACAGCCTGGTTAATCAGACCATCCACCAGGAGGCCTGGACTGGGGCCAGGCCGCGAGGATGTTGACCCTTGGAACTCTCCAGGCAGACGGGTGCATAACTGGAAACTTCTAATCTAAAAAGAACGAGCACACAGGCATATTCAACACACAAAGCTACAGTCCACCCAAGCAAAGGCAACTTTCTCACTCACTCACCACCCTTACATGCTATTAATGCTGTCCCACAGACATGTGGTGTAGGGAGAACATTACCATCCACGAAGAAAATGCCTCATACGTCAGTGACTAAAGATTCCAAACAACTGTGGCTCATGCTAAGATTTCACTTTGCCTAGCATCTCTCTCGATGCCCCCTCTATGATATGCCACCAACAAAGCTACGCTTCATTGACATTTACAATACCAACACAACAGAGAAAAACGTACAGTCTGAGTTTGTTACAGATTACACGTACTGGTATTTATACATAAACTTACCTTAATAAATGATTGGGGTATTAAGTTAAAAGCGAGAAGTGTGCGTGTGCTGGTGCTACAATACCCGCATACTGACGTGCTTATCACAGTGACGGCGGTGAACATTATACAAGACATGACGGTGTAGGTGAAAACGATACAACCAACAAACATAATGGTGGCCGTGAAGATGATATAACAGTGACGGTGAACATGATACACCTCATTACCTTAATATAATACAAATGCACCACACGTACACCGACACATCGACAAATCACTCACAAAACAAATTTGGATCTAAGTGAAAAGTGTTCATTTAAAGGTTTAACAATATAGTTCACTCTACAAAGCTATGTTATTACTACAATATTAAAAATAAATTACTTTAACAAAGCCTCAAAGGCTAGAATTAAATTTTTAAATTTAAGCTAATAAATTCATTAGGGAATCTTCATAGACAGTATAATTATCCTCCGATTTATAATAAAGATCATAACGGGGAATACTCACGCTTGATCTGTCCACCTCATCATCTCCTTTGCCTGCAAAAAAAAAATAAAATAATAATAATTACGCGAATATTTTTTTAGAGACTTAGTAATGGTAACACTATTATATTCCTCATAAAAAAAATTTAAGCGTGTAGTTGTTGGAAGAAAACCATTAACTCAAGTAAAGAATTGTCTGTGGATACCACAAAATTTATTTCCCGGGACATTCCTTGGACACACCAAAAATAACTCTTGCTGGAAACACACAAATACAGTGTAGTGAGATACAACGTTTCGCCCGCGCAGTGGGCTTTTACAACTTGAGTGACTTAACTCTGATATGCCTTTGAAGGGTTTCGAGAACTTTCCTTACTCCAGAAGCTCAGCCCAGCCCAAAGCCAGAGCCAGAGCCAGAGCCAGAGCCAGAGCCTGACGGGTCTGGAAAAAGACCACTTCCTGGACAAAATAAAGGATCTCATTACACTGAATTATTTGTGTGTGCTGGTTTCCACCGTATCCATATTTTATACCATTTCTCTACAACCACTAAAGTTACTGTGGAGATAAACCTTGGCACTATACCCAAGAGCCTCTATGTTACACCTGTGACTGCTTCAACCAGGCTGTTGGTGTTGGCAGACTGCTAGCCCTTGTGTCAGCATAGTTGCTGATCCCTGTGTTATATAGCATAGCATATAGTATCATCCATGTGCTTTAGATAAGAGATCCCTTGTAGGCCTGTGACTTTGTGTGACGTCACGGGGTGCGCATGTGTACGCTCGTACCTCTGCCCCGGCCTCACTCGGCGGCAGACCATCCAGACTAGTACACGGCAAGGCTGGGCTCCATCTCCCATCAACTCAGATTGACAATATATGTTACCATCCAACAAGTGTGTCTACCTTCAACCCGCAATATCTCCATTTAAGAACCCCTACGATACTTGTACTGATGCAACCCGGCCTGAGGTTAGACTCCTCTTGACCGCCTGGTGAACCAGACTGTTGCTGATCACACAATTACAGCAGACAATGGTACAATTTCCTCATGAAAACATTTATCATCGTTCTGGCATTAATTTCTAACCCCAAAGAGGTACATTTGAAGGTATCTCCATTGCCCTACTGAAGTTTCCCAGCTCATGCTGGTACATTTTCTTTGTTGCTTGTGGAGTATGACAGAAAACATTAAGTGATGGCTGAGCTGGGGTGAATACAGTTCTTGATGAACAAAACACGTGTGTTAACAATTGGGTATCTTTACTGCTGAAACTTTTCGCATACACAGTAGGCTTCTTCAGTTAAATACACAGGCTGAACTCTTCTCCAAGCTGAGGGACTGACCACCTCAAATACAGTTTCTCCAAGGTTGATGGACTGATCACACAATCGTCATTTCACTGCTACACCTGCTGCCTTTGTATCTGATCTAAGACGCCTACCGTGTAGGCGAAACGTTTCATCAATAAAGATAACCAACTATTGCACATGTCTTCATCATCAACCTGTCGATATTTTATACCATTTTTAACATTCATTTCTTGGTGTAACCGTGTAAACTGTCATATAGATCAAGGTAGTCGCATAATGTGCTTGTACTAAATTAACAGATGAAGGTAGTCGTACAATGTGGTTGTACTAAATTAATAAAGACACTCCCTCAGGAGTGACCAGTGTAATGTAGGTTTGTCCTACTCTGTCTTCCCGTTTCCCACCAGTGACTTAGACGCCGGATAGGGGGGTTCTTCATACAAAGAATTTGATCTGACCGCTATTTCCTTGGATCGAATCCAATTACCTCCCACTTTCAAGGCGCTCTATGACCCCTACAGGTTTAGGGCTTTCTAATAACTAAAATAAAAGTGTGTCGCCGCTCACAAATCACGATCACTTAACCAGATCCAGAGATTCCCATTTGGAAGTTTTTAAAAAGAACACATATGTTATAACAAGATAATATCTGTGAAAAAAGTGACAAAGATAACTGCTACGACAGACGTCTAACGAAAAACAAAGTCAATAATATCGTGATACATAAATACCTGGAAGGGCATTACTTAGTTATTACTTAATTCTGGACATCAGTGCCCCAGACCTGGAGTCTACCTGGAGGTTATTCCGGGGATCAACGCCCCCGCGGCCCGGTCCATGACCAGGCCTCCCGGTGGATCAGGGCCTGATCAACCAGGCTGTTACTGCTGGCCGCACGCAGTCCAACGTACGAGCCACAGCCCGGCTGATCCGGCACTGACTTTAGGCATTTGTCCAGCTCTCTCTTGAAGGCAGCCAGGGGTTTATTGGTAATTCCCCTAATGCTTGATGGGAGGCTTTTAAACAGTCTTGGGCCCCGGACACTTATGGTGTTTTCTCTTAGTGTACCAGTGGTGCCCCTACTTTTAATTGGGGGCATTTTGCATCGCCTGCCCAGTCTTTTAATTTCGTAGGGAGTGATTTGTGTGTGCAGATTTGGGATTGAGAGCCTGGTCAGTCAGTTTGCCAGTACTTGCTGAAAGCAGTCCCATATAACCATCATAACATCCCAACTTATCAGTGACCTAGGAAGTTCTCCCCTGAAGACAGGCAGGAGGGGGGGGGGTAGTAGTTAACTCCCATGTATTAAGTACAATTTCTCCTGAATGATATAACACTGAACACAACTGAACACAGGGCAAAGGTTGTTATGGTTGGCAAAACTATTAATACACCTATTAGGTGTATAAAGGGGTTAATACTTGGGCATCAGTGGACGTTCCGTCTTGTACTATTAAACTTACTGCTACCACTACTGAGAACGGAAATAGGGGAAACAAAACCCTTTCGTTTAAATATCCGAGTCTGTGATCGAGGTTGAGGAGAGAAGCCGCTACCGCCCCCTATTTCTTGTTTGGCGTGTAAGAAAAAGGTTAACATAAAGCAAATTAATATTTAAAAACAATAAATTATGAAGACTTCTACACTTGTCCCAGCAATGTTCCTCATAACTTGTGGTAAAATGTTGAATAGTCCGGGGCGATGGACGTTGATAGTGTGTTCCTTTCTTGTTCCCACAGCGCCCCTGCTTTTCACTGAGTTTATTTTGCACTTCCTTCTATATCTCTCGCTCCAGTATGTTATGGCAGTGTGCAAATTTGGAGCAAGACCCTCAAGTACTTTCCAGGTATATTTTATATTTTCCTCTGGTCCAGTGAGTACATGTTTAGGACTTTAGGGCGTTCCTAGTAATTTAAATGTTTTATAGGTTTTATTCGGGCCTGTAGAAAAATGGTTCAGAGAACTGACAAGTTGATGAATTAGACACTTGTGCAACACTTGGGTATCTTTACTGTGGAAACGTTTCGCCAACCATAGTAGAATGGGTGAAAATCAGGAGTTTGAGGTAACAAGTCCCTCAGCCTGGAGTTCATGCAATCAGTCCATCAAACTTGAAAAGAATGCAACATGTGCGCGAAGAGGTGGTTTATATAGTGCAGGCAAGTAAGGCGAAGCAATCGTAAGCGGTGTCACCATGGAAAAATCCACAGGTGGAAGTAGGTCCTATCTGGAGTGTATTGCAAGGGTCAACGTCCCCACGGCCCGGTCCCAATGCAGGCCTCCCGGTGGATGGCCAGATTTACCAGGTTGTTGGTGCTAGGCTCAAGAAGTCAACACAAGCACCACAGCTTAGCTAATCAGGAAATGACTTGAAAAAACGTTTCTTCTCTCTTGAAGACAACCAGGGGTCTGTTGGTAATCCCCAAGTCTTGCCCCTTCACACTTATATTTTTTTGTTAGTGTACTCACTGAACGCTGCTTTTCATTGGGGTATCTTGCACAGTCTACCAAGGCTCTTGCTTTAATGTGAAACAATTTGCGTGAGCAGATTTGGGACCAATCCTTCTAAAATTTTCAAATTCATATTATAATGTACTTATGTTGCCTAAGTTCCAAGGAGGACAGATCAAGGAACTTCAAACGTTACCAGTAATTTATGTGCTTGACTGAACCTATGAAGGCAGTAAAGGTTCTATGCATATTCTCCAAATTTGCAATTTCACCTGCCGTGAACAGAGCTGTTGAACTATCCGTTTTGAAGGCATCTCTTGTTTTGACGGTTCTAGTTAATTTACCTTACCTAGACCAAACCTCCTCATTAATGGCTTGATTACTCAGGCTGTTGATGCCTGCACCATGCAGTCCAACATTAGCACCACAGCTCGGCTGATAAGGAACATGAGGAATTTAGCAGGATAACTCTGATATACCTTTGACGAGTTTCCAAAGTTTTTCTAATCCCAGAACCAGGCCTTGGACTAGGCTCCTCTGGTGCTTGCCTGGTCAGCCAGGCTGTTGCTGCTGGCGGCCTGCTGACACACACATCCATCACAGCCAGGTTTCTTCATGCGAGATTATAGCCACCCAATTGATTTTCAAAAAGCTGAGAAAGTTGCATCAAGCAGGTTCACAATCGACCGAAATATAACCGAATCAAATTTCATAAAAAAAATAGTACTGAATTCAAAATGAATATTAGTTCAGGGTTATAGAATTTAGATTCATTTATAATTAATAGAATTTGTGACACATTTAAATTATGCCTAACATGCCGCTCATATATTTTACTTGACATGTGATCTAACCAAAGCTTCACTATACACCTACGCTCAGCATGCTGGGTCATGTGTTAGGTCATATGTGAGGTAATATCTCAGTCTTACAGGTCTTCTGTTCTATTATTTTAATTATTCCTTGGTAATGTGAAAAATCACGAAAGCGCTTGGAATTTCAATATTTTTTTTACTGTGGTTATTTTGCATATTGTGATATCACATGTTGATATATAATATTAAATTTATTTAGTTATCGTTTGATTTTCTAGTGTGTTTGTTGTGCGTCTGAAACCTAAGGAATGTGTTTGAGAATGCGGTTATTGTGCAGGTAGCATGGTGACGGTTACACTGAGGGACGAGTGTGAGGGTGAAGCCTTGGTGAAGGTAGCTGCTACGGTAACTGAGGTAGGCGGTCTGAGTGACTGGCAGTGACGACCAGTGTCCACATGTAGGTCAGGTGAACGCACTCACCACACACACGTTACCAAAAGCACAACCACTATATCACCTGACTTACAGTACTCTGCTAGCCGTACCTCAACACACAAGATTATCCTAATATTATTTCACTTTCTCTGTCAGATGATGCATAAACTTCTTTCCTGATTATAATGGATGGCTAGAAAGAATAAAAAAAAAAAGGCTTAATATTGTCACTGGAACAACACACAAATAACCCATACGTAGATCGATTCCTAGCGCCCACTGCTCCCACACTGAAGTCCGAGGGTCGATCCCATATACAGGTGGAAACATTAGAACGCGTTTCCTTAAGGCACTTGCTGTCCCTGTTACCTGGAGGTTATTCCGGGGATCAACGCCCCCGCGGCCCGGTCCATGACCAGGCCTCCCGATAGATCAGGGCCTGATCAACTAGGCTGTTACTGCTGGCCGCACGCAGTCCAACGTACGAGCCACAGCCCGGCTGATCCGGCACTGACTTTAGGTATCTGTCCAGCTCTCTCTTGAAGGCAGCCAGGGGTTTATTGGTAATTCCCCTAATGCTTGATGGGAGGCTGTTGAACAGTCTTGGGCCCCGGACACTTATGGTGTTTTCTCTTAGTGTACCAATGGCGCCCCTACTTTTAATTGGGGGTATTTTGCATCGCCTGCCCAGTCTTTTACTTTCGTAGGGAGTGATTTCTGTGTGCAGATTTGGGACCATTCCTTCCAAGATTTTCCAAGTGTAGATTATGATATATCTCTCCCTCCTGCGTTCCAACGAGTACAAGTCAAGTGCTTCCAAGCGTTCCCAGTAGTTAAGGTGCTTGACAGAACTTACGCGTGCAGTAAAGGATCTCTGTACACTCTCTAGATCTGCGATTTCACCTGCTTTGAATGGAGATGTTAATGTACAGCAGTATTCCAACCTAGAGAGAACAAGTGATTTGAAAAGGATCGTCATTAGCTTGGCATCTCTCGTTTTGAACGTTCTCATTATCCATCCTATCATTTTCTTTGCACGTGCGATCGTGGTACTGTTGTTTAAAATTGGTACCTGGGTTTTAGTCGACTGGTGTGGGTCGCATCCTGGGACAAAACTGACCTAATTTGCTCGAAATGCTCAGAATAACAAGGGGATTTTTATATGGTAGTATGTCATTGATGTCTGCTAGATCTGTATACTTTGTGAATATACTTGTAGAAATAATGATTATTATTATTATTATTATGACGCTTCGGTCCTTCCCTGTTCTACCACTCCTTCCTCCCTCCCCCCTCCCGCATATATTCTAGGTCCCTTCCCTTCTTACTTCTGTGTGACTAATTTATGATCCAAGTCGGACCAAAACATCGTCATACCTGGAGTCTACCTGGAGGTTATTCCGGGGATCAACGCCCCCGCGGCCCGGTCCACGACCAAGTCTCTCGGTGGATCAGGGTCTGATCAACCAGGCTGTTACTGGTGGCCGCACGCAGTCCGTACGAACCACAGCCCGGCTGATCCGGCACTGACTTTAGGTATCTGTCCAGCACTCTCTTGAAGGCAGCCAGGGGTTTATTGGTAATTCCCCTAATGCTTGATGGGAGGCTGTTGAACAGTCTTGGGCCCTGGACACTTATGGTGTTTTCTCTTAGTGTACCAATGGCGCCCCTACTTTTAATTGGGGGTATTTTGCATCGCCTGCCCAGTCTTTTACTTTCGTAGGGAGTGATTTCTGTGTGCAGATTCGGAACCATTCCTTCCAGGATTTTCCAAGTGTAGATTATGATATATATATTTCTCCTGCGTTCCAACGAGTACAAGTCAAGTGCTTCCAAGCGTTCCCAGTAGTTAAGGTGCTTGACAGAACTTATACGTGCAGTAAAGGGTCTCTGCACTCTCTCTAGATCTGCAATTTCACCTGCTTTGAATGGAGATGTTAATGTACAGCAGTATTCCAGCCTAGAGAGAACAAGTGATTTGAAAAGGATCATCATGGGCTTGGCATCTCTCGTTTTGAACGTTCTCATTATCCATCCTATCATTTTCTTTGCACTTGTGATCGTGGCACTGTTGTGATCCTTGAAAGTGAGATCCTCAGACATTACTACTCCCAGGTCATGTTTGTCTATGTGCGGGTTATTTGTGTATTGTATTGGATTCCCTTCAAGGGAACTTCCTTGATGCTGGCGAGGGGCTCTTGATCTAGGGAATTGGATCTGAGCTCCACTTCTCTGAATTAAGCCTGAATGCCTTCCATCCCCTTCACAGGCGCTGTGTAAGTCCTACGGGATTGACAGTGTCTCAAATCAGAAATAATTTAATTAGCGAGATTAATGTGAACTTTCATGATCCAGGATGTGTTTACTGGTTGACTTTAACTGGCTTCATGTGAAACCAAGAAACTTGCCAGAGTATGCCAAATACTGTGTAGACACGATGAGTACACTAAGAGAACTCAATAAATACAAGAGGACCTCGACTTTTCAACGCTCTCCTTTCATACCTTTGATGAGTTTCAAGAGTCTCACTACTCTCGGAGCTCCGTCATAGGCCAGGCTCGTCTGGTGCTTGCCTGGTCAACCAGGCTGTTGCTGCTGGAGGCCCGCTGCCCCACATATCTACCACAGCCTGGTTGATCTGGTACCTGGTGAAGATACTTGTCCAGTTTCCTCTTAAAGGCTCCTACACTTGTCCCAGCAGTGCTTCTGATATCTTCTGGTAAGATGTTGAATAGTCTGGGGCCTTGAATGCTGAGTGTTCCCTTATTGTGCACACTGCACCCCTGCTCCTTACTGGGTTTATTTTGCACTTTCTCCATCTCTCTCACTCCAGTATGTTATTATGGCCGTGTGCAGATTTGGCACCAGGCCCTCGAGTACTTTCCAGCTATATATTGTCATGCATCTTTCTCCTCCGCTCCAGTGAGTACATGTTCAAGACATTAAGGCGCTCCCAGTAATTTAAATGCTTTACTGGCTCTGTATGTGCCGTAAATGATCTCTGTATTTGTTCCAGCTCTGACATTTCCACTTTGAACGGGGCCGTCAGCACTGAACAATATTCCATTATCCCTCGTTATATTACTGATACGATAGTTCAATATTCATCTGATTGTTTATTTCCACTTGTGTCGACCTCTGGCAATAATTCGCTGGTCTGTTGGACCATGTAAACATTCCATATATTATCTACTATGTATTGAGAATTTGTCAGATTGTTGTAATCCACAATTTAAGATTACTATATTACTGAACATCAATACCGCGTCACTCGCTATATTACGTATGAGGAGATGGGTAACAATCCTTCAGTATACAACACGACCCACTCTGTGGAAACACCTTTAGGCCTAGTTCTCAACCCACTCCCCTTCTACACTTATTTCTAATAATTATATCTTGTTTTTTTCCTACGGTTTTAACAATAGTCCCTTTTCCGCTCTTGGGATTTATGCTAGTCCCTGATCTTTCTTATTTCTCCTCACTGATCTACGTTCACTGCTAGTCACAAACAATTTCCAGTATGGCACCCCTCCAGTAACAGCCGTTATTCTGAGGCCGGCACTCTACACTTGACACTACAATCCATAATTTTCTCTTCAGGGATCACTAATATTTCATTTATGTGGGGTTTAAATAAGAATATGCACTTAAATTTTGCACACGCCTATTTTCCGCGCTCTGTCCCCTCTGGGACCGTCAGAGAAACACAAATTTGACGGAGCTCAAACACGCATGACTTTCACCCACCGGTAGTGACTGACACACACACACACACACACACACACACACACACACACACACACACACACACACACACACACACTTTCAAGACACCTTGTTCGTGTTTACCTGGTGAAGGTCCCAGGATGAAGGGCTGGGCGGCCCGGTCTAAGACCCGGGTTTGCAATCCAACATTGGCTGAGGATTTTTTTAGAAACTTTAGACTACTTTACGTTTCAAGATATATCGTAGTGTCCTTATTACACCCTGGCTTTTTAAGTGTGTTTTTTCCAGGTCCACCACACTTTCCGCTCGGGTAAACATGTACTTTCATGTGCCGATTGAGAAGAGCCGTCTCTCAAATATTTCCCTGGTATAAACTATGATGTATCTGTATCCTTAATTACCATGTTTCAATATTTGTGTGTTCTTGGAAGTGATACATCTTCCCGGGAAGACCCCTGGTTGTCTTCAGGAGGGAGCTGGACAGATACCTAAAGACGGTGCCGGATCAGCTGGGCTGTGGTTAGTACGTTGGATTGCGTGCGGCCAGCAGTAACAGCCAAGTTGATCAGGCCCTGATCCACCGGGAGGCCTGGTCGTGGACCGGGCCGCGGGGGCGTTGATCCCCGGAATGCCCTCCAGGTAGGTAGGATCCCATCAAATTTTACATCTTACTATCATGCCAAACAAACCATCACATTCTTTGTTAAAATTATTCCACATTATTTAAAGTCAGTGGCTTAAGAGGAGTACTATCAAACAGCAAGTACAAATAAGTACACCATCTTATTGTACAACATGGAGGCAAGGGGGAGGGGGGAGGACGAGACAGGGAGCCTTGCCCATGACGGGGCTCCCAGAGTACTGAAACTCGGGAAACTCTCCACAGTCCGGTTCCAAGCCAAATATCCTAGTTAATAGCCCGATCACTAAAGCTGTTGGTGCTAGCAGTATACAATCCAATTTAGGCATCCCAGCTGAACAGGATTCTGCTCGAGGTACTTGTGTTTCTTGAAGTCTTTACATTTCGTGTACTGAGTACACCCCCCACCCTCACCCCACTTTTCACTAGGGGTATTTATTTTGCACCGTCTGTTGAGCCTCCAGCTCTTGTTGCGAGTAATAATAATGTGCAGGTCTGCAGCAAGTATATATCAACAGTAGTTCTGAATAACACTGGATACTCTTAATACAACTAGTGTTTTCTCCCAATAGTTTCCAAAAACCTTGACAAACTTGTACTGTAAAGTATTGGGAGAAGGAAAATTCATCACCTCCACATTGGTCGCTTAAAGACACTTCTTTTAGTCTCCTATTCCAATACTTTCTACAATAATTAATTGAAGCTTATGAATAGTCTAGCGTGTTACTCTTTAAACAGAAAGAATAAATCACTTTACAATCACAGTCAAACAGTTCTTGGAAAATTACAGTGGCTACAAATACAAGAGAATACAACTAATTATTACAGTAATTTTGAAAATATAAGGAATAGATATATCTAGGTAGTAAGTAATTACAATTAGTTTCTCGTCCTACACTGGACCTCCCTTAGTAAATACACGTGACTTTCATTTCAGCACAACCCCAGCCTGCTCCAGAAATATCTCTATCTAGTCTCAGATAGAGGCTAAACTGTCTCTAGATTGACCCCTACTTATAAGAAGTCACTTCTAACACAACACTCTCTCCAATGGAACACGGAGCTAAAGGTTACCACAGAATTTCTGGACACAATTTGTTTCCCCACAGGCTAGTTCCAAGCAGTTCACCAGCTAGTAGGACAAGCCCTGCTCAAGGCATGCCTTCCATACAGTTCAAAGTTCCTACTGGTTAACTCCTCTTATTCCATGGTAAGGGTGCCCTTCTTTATCTCTGGATTCTTCTTATGACCAGAGCTTTGGTAAGATGGGTAAGGAAGAAGGATAGGTAAGGATAGAAATATTGGAAAAGGGTGGGAGGGGGGGGGGAGAAGTAGGATATAAAAGGTAAGTGGCCCAATCACTTTGGTGTAATTTAATAAGTGTATGTGGAATAATAAAATATTCTTGAAGGGGTATAATACTAACCCATCAGAGTCGCATAGATATAACAGATATATAAGTACATGACTCTGAATTGGTAGTAAATATACAAGTTGCCATTTTTTTTTTTTTGCGATTGCACAACGGATATTTAAACGACAATGAAGGTAATAATTTTCTGGCCAGTTTATAAAGAATTACTTGACACATTAGCTTCTTACAGGGTGGTGTCCCGCCATAGTAAATGTAGAATAATTTTAACAGTAGAATGTTATACAAGATGTCTCCCTAATTGGGGGCGATGATTTTCTTAGTAAACATAGAAGGGTTCTGGTGTTACCCAATCATCTTCATCTGCAGGAAGGTTGCTCAAGATCATTGGTCGACGGTAATCGTCTTTATGGATAAAACGACGGACCCTCTGTGGGAGAGTCATCCTTTGAGTCCTGTGAGGAGGAGTATTGATGATATAATCCGTGGTATTTTCAACTTGCAGAGGATGTTCTCTATCTGGCATGTAGAGTTCTTGCATTGCATAGAGTTGTTTCTTCTTCAGGGTGTCAAGGCGTACATTTAAGGCAGTAATATCTTGTTGCACATGTAAATCTGCCATTTTAACTCTGTCTCTCCTCCTGGTGCCCGTAATGAAGCGGAGAGCTCTATTCTGGACCCGTTGCAACCGTAGCATGTTGGTCTTTGTTGTTAATGACATTGGGACACACGGGTATTCGAATATAGGTCTTATTATCATTTTATACAGATATTTTTTGACATGTGGAGAGGCTTGATTAAATCTAAAGAAACTCTTAAGACCGGCGTTGGCTACCTGGAGGTTATTCCGGGGATCAACGCCCCCGCGGCCCGGTCCACGACCAGGCCTCCCGATGGATCAGGGCCTGATCAACTAGGCTGTTACTGCTGGCCGCACGCAGTCCGACGTACGAGCCACAGCCCGGCTGATCCGGCACCGACTTTAGGTATCTGTCCAGCTCTCTCTTGAAGGCAGCCAGGGGTTTATTGGCAATTCCCCTAATGCTTGATCGGAGGCTGTTGAACAGTTTTGGGCCCCGGACACTTATGGTGTTTTCTCTTAGTGTACCAATGGCGCCCCTACTTTTTATTGGCGGCATTTTGCATCGCCTGCACAGTCTTTTACTTTCGTAGGGGGTGATTTCTGTGTGCAGATTTGGGACCATTCCTTCCAAGATTTTCCAAGTGTAGATTATGATATATCTCTCCCTCCTGCGTTCCAACGAGTACAAGTCAAGTGCTTCCAAGCGTTCCCAGTAATTAAGGTGCTTGACAGAACTTATACGTGCAGTAAAGGATCTCTGTACACTCTCTAGATCTGCGATTTCACCTGCTTTGTATGGAGATGTTAATGTACAGCAGTATTCCAGCCTAGAGAGAACAAGTGATTTGAAAAGGATCATCATGGGCTTGGCATCTCTCGTTTTGAAAGTTCTCATTATCCATCCTATCATTTTCTTTGCACGTGCGATCGTGGCACTGTTGTGATCCTTGAAAGTGAGATCCTCAGACATTACTACTCCCAGGTCCCTTACATTATTTTTCCGCTCTATTGTATGGCCGGAGTCAGTAGTATACTCTGTTCTAGTTATTATCTCCTCCAGTTTTCCATAACGGAGTAGTTGGAATTTGTCCTCATTGAACATCATATTGTTTACCGTTGCCCACTGGAAAACTTTGTTTATATCTTCTTGGAGGTTAACCGCGTCCTCAGCAGATGACAGCGTCATGCAGATCCTAGTATCATCCGCAAAGGATGATACGGTGCTGTGGTGTATATCTCTGTTTATGTCTGATATGAGGATAAGGAATAAGATGGGGGCGAGTACTGTGCCTTGTGAAACAGAGCTCTTCACTATGGCAGCCTCCGATTTAACTCTGCTGACCACTACTCTTTGTGTTCGATTTGTTAGGAAGTTGAAGATCCATCTCCCCACTTTCCCAGTTATTCCTTTAGCACGTATTTTATGGGCTATTACGCCATGATCGCATTTGTCAAATGCTTTTGCAAAGTCTGTGTATATTACATCTGCATTCTGATTTTCTTCCAGTGCATCCAAGGCCATGTCATAGTGATCCAGTAGTTGTGAGAGGCAGGAGCGACCTGCCCTGAACCCATGTTGCCCTGGATTGTGCAGATTTTGGGAATCCAGGTGATTTGCAATCCTGCTTCTTAGCACTCTTTCAAAGATTTTTATGATGTGGGATGTCAGAGCTATTGGTCTATAGTTCTTAGCTAATGCTTTGCTATGTTGATCTTTTTATTTACATGAGATGTTGAGTGGAGCAGCCTGTCTATTTCATATCCCAAGATCTTGTTAGGGTTTCTAATGGCTACAGGTGTACCTCTGATGGAGATACCCCCTTTATCTTCGATGGTTGATGCAAAACATCCTATCGTGCTAACAAGGACTTTGTCAGGGTTAGTCGTAATTCTCCATTTCTTTTCCCAATTAGATGTTCGACGAAGTTCAATATTCATTTTTTCTATGACTCTCTCGTACTTGTATTTTCCTGTTACAGGAGTTGATGAGACGACATGGATAACATCATCTGCAAATTGCGTTATAATTGTATCATTAAACTGGTTGAGGAAGGTCATTCACATAAATGTTGAATAGAATTGGACTAAGACAAGAACCTTGAGGGACACCAGGTGTTGGTATAAAAGGCTCTGTCTACCTGCCGTGAAAGGTGGGAATGATTTTTCTTTGAGTTAAGAAGTTATATATTAATCTGAGAAAGGTCCAGTTATGGTCT
The DNA here is from genome assembly GCF_038502225.1 of Cherax quadricarinatus. Taxonomy (NCBI): domain Eukaryota; kingdom Metazoa; phylum Arthropoda; class Malacostraca; order Decapoda; family Parastacidae; genus Cherax; species Cherax quadricarinatus. The sequence continues at coordinate 18,959,678 of NC_091335.1, read as the reverse complement.
GGTAGGTCAATAAGACCATCATGCCATAAGCTATCAAAAGCTTTATGAACATCTCTGGTGGCAATTAGGGCAAGATTGCCCTGATGTTTTAGACTTGCTACAGTATCGAAAATAATATTTATTGCATGATGGGTACCTCTGTGTTCTAAAGCCAAATTGTTTTTCAGTAAAAAAGTGATTAAACTCCATATAGTAGTTCAGTCTGTTGGAAATGATCTTCTCACGAACTTTTCCAGTGACTTCAAGTAAAGATATAGGTCTATAGTTCCCAGGTTGGTGGATGTCTTTATTGGGCTTACCAAGAAAGATCATCTTAGCAGTCTTAAAAACAACTGGAAAATGTCCTGAGGCCAAGATGGCATTAAAGATATTAACCAAAGACTGTTTACAATTTCTGGGTAGGAACTTTATTTGTTTCATTGTTATTCCAGAGAGACCAGGGGCTCTGTTTCGCATTCTTCCAATAACCTGACTCATCTCGAGTAATGTAATAGGTCTAGTAAGCGGGTGGGCATCTTCAAGAGTTGATGTATCGATGGAAGGTAGTGGTTGTAGATCATCTAAGTTTTCATCTCTCCATTCATTTACCAACTGATAGTGATTATTGTTAAATCGACGACTGTTATTATGGGAGAGAATTTTCTCCCATACATCACCCATCAAATTAGCCTGGTCCTGTGGATCATCAAGTTTAATCTCAACATCTTCATCATCCTCATCAGTGAAGGTATGAATTAGGTAGTTAGGAGCCTTGTGCTCTGCCCCTAAAAGTTGTCGGATCTTACTCCAAAATTTTGCTGGCTCACGTTTATACTGACTAGCTTGGAGAACTAGCAGTTTCCATAAGTCACGTTTGTGATGACTAATCTTGTTAATTCTTGCCTCAATCTGTGCAATGTAGCTACTGGTGGTTGTCGCGTTTGAAGATGCCTTCGACATTCTGTTTGATAATTTCTCAAACCGTCTCTAATTTCCCTCGTAGGTTTATATTGTTGGTAGATCTTTGTGGAAGCTAATTGGCAAGCTGCATTAGTAGCATCAATTATTCGATTGTGAAGGGACCTGATCGCGTCGTCAATTGCAGTGGAAGGTAGATTTTCCAACGACACAATTTCATCGTCACCCAGAAATGCCCTGAAGGGGTCAAATCCTAGGGTGTTGAGATTGGGTTTAGGAGGTACAGGTATTCTAAATGGAGAAGTTTGTAGTTGTATTAAAACCGGGATATGGTCAGAACCTACGTTTCCACCAGGAGAGATACGACAATGAAAGAGGTCACAGTCTCTGTCAGGACTATATCTGGTGTCCCTGGATGAGGACCAATGTACGATTTAAAGAATGGGCCTTGAAATGACAAGTTTCTGGCTGTCATGATATTAAATAGTTGTTTTCCTTTCAAGTCACCCAGTGGATTACCAACTCCACAGTTAAAGAGGGCAGGGTGATGAGCATTAAAATCCCCCGCTAGAATTGTTGGAATATTTCTGCTTAATATCCTGTGTAGAGGAATTGACTATATATTGTTGTCTCAGGGAAAAATATCCAGTTCCTATCACTAGTTGGCCATGAGACGTCGTCATTTCTGTTGCAAGAATGTTATTTTCATCAACGTGAATATTTTTAAATGCATGGCCTAATTTAACTAAGATGGCTACGCCACTATAGGGTCCTCTCAATTTCTCCACAGTAGAGTAACCACGTAATTTAATGTTGATCAACTCTCGCAGCTGTCTCATTCAAGAGTATAACATCGGGATTGTAATTATGTAGTTCAACTTCAAGGAGGTAACGGTTATTAAAGAAATGTTGAACATTAAGTTGGAAAATTGTAATCCCCATTATTTCTTGCACTTCGCACGTGTACTGCGGTCTGAACGCCTGCAAGTAATGTCATGTTTGGTATACACACTATCCCTGCTGGACTCGTCAAGGGGAGGAGGGAAGTTCTGAGTAGTTGCTTGTGTATTAAAAATGTCACCATCCTCACTAGAATTGGTAATATTAACAGAATCATTAGAGTCATCATCATAAAACTGAGGTGTGATATTCCCAGTTACAGGAAGCAGAAGCTCGTGAGAGTTAATGGGAGACTGTGGAGGCTCCAAGGGAAAATTTGGTAGGCCAGGTGAATTATCCTGGGAAAGTTCCTGTTCAACAGGATCAGCTGCAATAGCGGAAGAGTAAGCACCAATCTCTGGGGCATCGTTGGGGTCAGGTACTGACTCATCGGGTTGAGGGGAGTTGACAACCTGGGTATGCGAGGTGGGTGATCCCTGGACAAGGGATGACTTAGGCTTATTTGTAGAAGTACAATATGGTACATACTTCTTGTTATGAGAAGGCTGGGCCATAATAACCTTGACATTATCTGGGATAGTAATGGGAGTGATCCCATTAACCATTAACAAATCATTTAAAATCCTAGAGCAGAGCTGAATGTCACCACCTGCTATGTCTTTGGCCATCATATACATTTGTTGCGCTCTCGTCATATCCCCGGCTGAGGATACCTGAGACATGGGAGATGAGACTGAACCTTGTTGTTGTGTTTGTGTATGTTGTAGGTGAGGGTTAGATTGGGGCACTTCAAGAGGGGCAGAATTCCAAACATTGGAACCAGTGGAAGAGACCTGAGGAGTCCCACTAGATCCAGGCAAAGCTGGGAAGGAAGTTTGGGACATTGTTGGAGGTGCCTCGGGAGTGTTCTTCTTAGAATTGGACAGTTTCTTAGCTTCTAGAATTTTCTGCATTTCCTTTTTCCTCTTCGGACAGATAGCAGAAACAGCATGATGTTTTCCATTGCAGAGGACACACTTGGGTTTAGTTTTGTTATTACAATCTTTAAAAGAATGTTGCCCAGACCATATGATGCAAATAAGTGCTTGGCTACTGCATTTGTTGTTGGTATGACCAAATGCGTAACATTTGTAACATTGTGTAACACTGACAAACCGCTCAAGAGAGATTTGGTCAGGTGTACATCTGGTGCCAAAACATCTCTCTGAATACTTTATATGAATTATTAACCACATAACCCAAGCCTCTCCTCTTTATTCTAAGATTACCCAAACTTAACTTCCGGGAAGCAAGCTATTTACGAACAAGTTCCATAGTGATTTTTATATCAATTAACTCGCGTTCACACAGGTCATCATTTTTCCAAGTGCAGACACCCTCGTGTCTGAAGGATCCAGTTATCCAATCTACCATTTTCTTTGCGGTTGTGTTAACACTACTGTGATCTTTGAACGTGAGATCTTCATTGTTACTATAAATTCTTACATTATTCTTTTACTCTACTGAATGGTTTGAGTTTATATTAAGTTTCAGTTTCTATTCAATTTCAGCAAAATGAAATTTGTCCTGAATGAACATTAAATTGTTTTATTTCAGTTTGGAGATTTATTTTGTCATCGATGGATGACACTCATACAAATTCTATTATCGTATGAAAATTATTTATACTCTGTGTATGTCAGATATGAGAGAGAAAAAATGGGAAGAGAACTGAGCCTTGAGAAACACATCATTTCACTGTGGCGGTTATCAATGTTTTCCTCACTATTACTCTTTGGAAAAGATCGATTTGCTGGAGAATCAAATACACTTTTGCCCACTTTTCTCGTTATTTCCATTGCAAGCATTTTGCATATTACTGCATCAAAATCACACTTGTCGGTGGACTTTTTAAATTACCAATATTACATCGACCTTTTTACTTTCCCACAGCATTTAAGACAAGGAATGGAAGAGGGAGCAAGCTGCTGTGGGAGTCTCAGTCCTGGTGAGGCAGGGAGGGGCAGAGTGTCTCAGTCCTGGTGAGGCAGGGAGGGGCAGTGTGGCTCAGTCCTGGTGAGGCAGGGAGGAGCAGTGTGGCTCAGTCCTGGTGAGGCAGGGAGGGGCAGTGTGGCTCAGTCCTGGTGAGGCAGGGAGGGGAAGTGTGGCTCAGTCCTGGTGAGGCAGGGAGGGGAAGTGTGGCTCAGTCCTGGTGAGGCAGGGAGGGGCAGTGTGGCTCAGTCCTGGTGAGCCAGGGAGGGGCAGTGTGGCTCAGTCCCGTTGAGGCAGGGAGGGACAGTGTGGCTCAGTCCTGGTGAGGCAGGGAGGGGCAGTGTGGCTCAGTCCTGGTGAGGCAGGGAGGGGCAGTGTGGCTCAGTCCTGGTGAGGCAGGGAGGGGCAGTGTGGCTCAGTCCTGGTGAGGCAGGGAGGGGCAGTGTGGCTCAGTCCTGGTGAGGCAGGGAGGGGCAGTGTGGCTCAGTCCTGGTGAGGCAGGGAGGGGCAGTATCGCTCAGTCCTGGTGAGGCAGGGAGGGGCAGTGTGGCTCAGTCCTGGTGAGGCAGGGAGGGGCAGTGTGGCTCAGTCCTGGTGAGCCAGGGAGGGGCAGTGTGGCTCAGTCCTGGTGAGGCAGGGAGGGGCAGTGTGGCTCAGTCCTGGTGAGGCAGGGAGGGGCAGTGTGGCTCAGTCCTGGTGAGGCAGGGAGGGGCAGTGTGGCTCAGTCCTGGTGAGGCAGGGAGGGGCAGTGTGGCTCAGTCCTGGTGAGGCAGGGAGGGGAAGTGTGGCTCAGTCCTGGTGAGGCAGGGAGGGGAAGTGTGGCTCAGTCCTGGTGAGGCAGGGAGGGGCAGTGTGGCTCAGTCCTGGTGAGGCAGGGAGGAGCAGTGTGGCTCAGTCCTGGTGAGGCAGGGAGGGGCAGTGTGGCTCACTCCTGGTGAGGCAGGGAGGGGCAGTGTGGTTCAGTCCTGGTGAGGCAGGGAGGGGCAGTGTGGCTCAGTCCTGGTGAGGCAGGGAGGGGCAGTGTGGCTCAGTCCTGGTGAGGCAGGGAGGGGCAGTGTGGCTCAGTCCTGGTGAGGCAGGGAGAGGCAGTGTGGCTCAGTCCTGGTGAGGCAGGGAGGTGCAGTGTGGCTCAGTCCTGGTGAGGCAGGGAGGGGCAGTGTGGCTCAGTCCTGGTGAGGCAGGGAGGGGCAGTGTGGCTCAGACCTGGTGAGGCAGGGAGGGGCAGTGTGGCTCAGTCCTGGTGAGGCAGGGAGGGGCAGTGTGGCTCAGTCCTGGTGAGACAGGGAGGGGCAGTGTGGCTCAGTCCTGGTGAGGCAGGGAGGGGCAGTGTGGCTCAGTCCTGGTGAGGCAGGGAGGGGCAGTGTGGCTCAGTCCTGGTGAGGCAGGGAGCATTGTGGCTCAGTCCTGGTGAGGCAGGGAAGGGCAGTGGCGCTCAGTCCTGGAGAGGCAGGGAAGGGCAGTGTGGCTCAGTCCTGGTGAGGCAGGGAAAGTGGCACTCAGTCCTGGAGAGGCAGGAAAGGGACAGTGGCACTCAGTCCTGGTGAGGCAGGGACAGTGGCACTCAGTCCTGGTGAGGCAGGGACAGTGGCACTCAGTCCTTCTGAGGCAGGGACAGTGGCACTCAGTCCTTCTGAGGCAGGGACAGTGGCACTCAGTCCTTCTGAGGCAGGGACAGTGGCACTCAGTCCTTCTGAGGCAGGGACAGTGGCACTCAGTCCTTCTGAGGCAGGGACAGTGGCACTCAGTCCTTCTGAGGCAGGGACAGTGGCACTCAGTCCTTCTGAGGCAGGGACAGTGGCACTCAGTAGTGGTGAGGCAGGGTCAGTGGCACTCAGTAGTGGTGAGGCAGGGACAGTGGCACTCAGTCGTGGTGAGGCAGGGACAGTGGCACTCAGTCGTGGTGAGGCAGGGACAGTGGCACTCAGTCGTGGTGAGGCAGGGACAGTGGCACTCAGTCGTGGTGAGGCAGGGACAGTGGCACTCAGTCGTGGTGAGGCAGGGACAGTGGCACTCAGTCGTGGTGAGGCAGGGACAGTGGCACTCAGTCCTGGTGAGGCAGGGACAGTGGCACTCAGTCCTGGTGAGGCAGGGACAGTGGCACTCAGTCCTGGTGAGGCAGGGACAGTGGCACTCAGTCCTGGTGAGGCAGGGACAGTGGCACTCAGTCCTGGTGAGGCAGGGACAGTGGCACTCAGTCCTGGTGAGGCAGGGACAGTGGCACTCAGTCCTGGTGAGGCAGGGACAGTGGCACTCAGTCCTGGTGAGGCAGGGACAGTGGCACTCAGTCCTGGTGAGGCAGGGACAGTGGCACTCAGTCCTGGTGAGGCAGGGACAGTGGCACTCAGTCCTGGTGAGGCAGGGACAGTGGCACTCAGTCCTGGTGAGGCAGGGACAGTGGCACTCAGTCCTGGTGAGGCAGGGACAGTGGCACTCAGTCCTGGTGAGGCAGGGACAGTGGCACTCAGTCCTGGTGAGGCAGGGACAGTGGCACTCAGTCCTGGTGAGGCAGGGACAGTGGCACTCAGTCCTGGTGAGGCAGGGACAGTGGCACTCAGTCCTGGTGAGGCAGGGACAGTGGCACTCAGTCCTGGTGAGGCAGGGACAGTGGCACTCAGTCCTGGTGAGGCAGGGACAGTGGCACTCAGTCCTGGTGAGGCAGGGACAGTGGCACTCAGTCCTGGTGAGGCAGGGACAGTGGCACTCAGTCCTGGTGAGGCAGGGACAGTGGCACTCAGTCCTGGTGAGGCAGGGACAGTGGCACTCAGTCCTGGTGAGGCAGGGACAGTGGCACTCAGTCCTGGTGAGGCAGGGACAGTGGCACTCAGTCCTGGTGAGGCAGGGACAGTGGCACTCAGTCCTGGTGAGGCAGGGACAGTGGCACTCAGTCCTGGTGAGGCAGGGACAGTGGCACTCAGTCCTGGTGAGGCAGGGAGGGACAGTAACACTCAGTCCTGGTGAGGCAGGGAGGGGCAGTGTCACTCAGTCCTGGTGAGGCAGGGAGGGGCAGTGTCACTCAGTCCTGGTGAGGCAGGGAGGGACATTGGCACTCAGTCCTGGTGAGGCAGGGAGGGACAGTGGCACTCAGTCCTGGTGAGGCAGGGAGGGACAGTGGCACTCAGTCCTGGTGAGGCAGGGAGGGACAGTGGCACTCAGTCCTGGTGAGGCAGGGAGGGACAGTGGCACTCAGTCCTGGTGAGGCAGGGAGGGATAGTGGCACTCAGTCCTGGTGAGGCAGGGAAGGGCAGTGTGGCTCAGTCCTGGTGAGGTTGGGAGGGACAGTGTGGCTCAGTCCTGGTGAGGCAGGGAGGGGAAGTGTGGCTCAGCCCTGGAGAGGCAGGGAGTGACAGTGGCACTCAGTCCTGGTGAGGCAGGGAGGGCCGGTGGCACTCAGTACTGGTGAGGCAGGGAAGGGCAGTGTGGCTCAGTCCTGGTGAGGCAGGGAAGGGCAGTGTGGCTCAGTCGTGGTGAGGCAGGGAGGGACAGTGTGGCTCAGTCCTGGTGAAGAAGGGAGGGACAGTGGCACTCAGTCCTGGTGAGGAAGGGAGGGGCAGTGTGGCTCAGTCCTGGTGAGGCAGGGAGGGACAGTGACACTCAGTCCTGGTGAGGCAGGGAGGGACAGTGACACTCAGTCCTGGTGAGGCAGGGAAGTGCAGTGTGGCTCAGTCCTGGTGAGGCAGGGAGGGACAGTGTGGCTCAGTCCTGGTGAAGAAGGGAGGAACAGTGGCACTCAGTCCTGGTGAGGCAGGAAAGGGCATTGTTGCTCAGACCTCATGAGGCTGGGAGGGACAGTGTGGGTCAGTCCTGGTGAGGCTGGGAGGGACAGTGTGGCTCAGTCCTGGTGAGGCAGGGAGGGGCAGTGTGGCTCAGTCCTGGTGAGGCAGGAAGGGACGGTGGCACTCAGTCCTGGTGAAGCAGGGAGGGACAGTGGCACTCAGTCCTGGTGAGGCAGGGAGGGGCAGTGTGGCTCAGTCCTGGTGAAGCAGGGAGGGACAGTGGCACTCAGTCCTGGTGAGGCAGGGAGGGGCAGTGTCACTCAGTCCTGGTGAGGCAGGGAGGGGCAGTGTGGCTCAGTCCTGGTGAGGCAGGAAGGGACGGTGGCACTCAGTCCTGGTGAAGCAGGGAGAGACAGTGGCACTCAGTCCTGGTGAGGCAGGGAGGGGCAGTGTAGCTCAGTCCTGGTGAAGCAGGGAGGGACAGTGGCACTCAGTCCTGGTGAGGCAGGGAGGGGCAGTGTCACTCAGTCCTGGTGAGGCAGGGAGGGGCAGTGTCACTCAGTCCTGGTGAGGCAGGGAGGGGCAGTGTCACTCAGTCCTGGTGAGGCAGGGAGGGGCAGTGTCACTCAGTACTGGTGAGGCAGGGAGGGGCAGTGTCACTCAGTACTGGTGAGGCAGGGAGGGGCAGTGTCACTCAGTACTGGTGAGGCAGGGAGGGGCAGTGTCACTCAGTACTGGTGAGGCAGGGAGGGGCAGTGTCACTCAGTCCTGGTGAGGCAGGGAGGGGCAGTGTCACTCAGTACTGGTGAGGCAGGGAGGGGCAGTGTCACTCAGTACTGGTGAGGCAGGGAGGGGCAGTGTCAGTCAGTCCTGGTGAGGCAGGGAGGGGCAGTGTCACTCAGTACTGGTGAGGCAGGGAGGGGCAGTGTCACTCAGTACTGGTGAGGCAGGGAGGGACAGTGGCACTCAGTACTGGTGAGGCAGGGAGGGGCAGTGTCACTCAGTCCTGGTGAGGCAGGGAGGGACAGTGTCACTCAGTCCTGGTGACTCAGGGAGGGGCAGTGTCACTCAGTCCTGGTGAGGCAGGGAGGGGCAGGGTCAGTCAGTCCTGGTGAGGCAGGGAGGGACAGGGTCAGTCAGTCCTGGTGAGGCAGGGAGGGGCAGGGTCAGTCAGTCCTGGTGAGGCAGGGAGGGGCAGGGTCAGTCAGTCCTGGTGAGGCAGGGACGGGCAGGGTCAGTCAGTCCTGGTGAGGCAGGGAGGGGCAGTGTCACTCAGTCCTGGTGAGGCAGGGAGGGGCAGTGTCACTCAGTCCTGGTGAGGCAGGGAGGGGCAGTGTCACTCAGTCCTGGTGAGGCAGGGAGGGGCAGTGTCACTCAGTCCTGGTGAGGCAGGGAGGGGCAGTGTCACTCAGTCCTGGTGAGGCAGGGAGGGGCAGTGTCAGTCAGTCCTGGTGAGGCAGGGAGGGGCAGTGTCACTCAGTCCTGGTGAGGCAGGGAGGGGCAGTGTCACTCAGTCCTGGTGAGGCAGGGAGGGGCAGTGTCACTCAGTCCTGGTGAGGCAGGGAGGGGCAGTGTCACTCAGTCCTGGTGAGGCAGGGAGGGACGGTGGCACTCAGTCCTGGTGAGGCAGGGAGGGGCAGTGTCACTCAGTCCTGGTGAGGCAGGGAGGGGCAGTGTCACTCAGTCCTGGTGAGGCAGGGAGGGGCAGTGTCACACAGTCCTGGTGAGGCAGGGAGGGGCAGTGTCACTCAGTCCTGGTGAGGCAGGGAGGGACGGTGGCACTCAGTCCTGGTGAGGCAGGGAGGGGCAGTGTCAGTCAGTCCTGGTGAGGCAGGGAGGGGCAGTGTCAGTCAGTCCTGGTGAGGCAGGGAGGGGCAGGGTCAGTCAGTCCTGGTGAGGCAGGGAGGGGCAGGGTCAAGAGAGATGGTGAGCGGGACAAGATGTGGTGGTGATGGTTTAGGTTACAAAGAACCGCAACAGGTCACATGTTCGTAGTTGTCACCACTGCCGCCACCACCACCTGCACGGCACCTATCTACAACTGACCAATTTCATGGTACTTCGTACCCTCATATCCTGGCCTCTGTTCATATTCTTTGTTGCTGTGACTGACGGATCAGCCAGGTTGTTGTTGCCACCTGCCCGCAGGCTCATATAATCAAATTTACATACCTTAACTACTGGGAGCGCCTGGAAGCACTTGACTTGTACTCACTAGAGCGCAGGCGAGATATATATATCATAATCTACACCAGGAAGATTCTGGAGGGACTGGTCCCTAGTGTACACACAGCAATCACAACACACGAAAGCAAAAGCCTTGGCAGGCCATACAATAGAGCGGAAAAATAATGTATGAGACCTGGGAGTAGTAACGTCTGAGGATCTCACTTTCAAGGATCACAACAGTGATAGGATGGATAATGAGAACGTTCAAAACGAGAGATGCCAAGCCAATGATGATCCTTTTCAAATCACTTGTTCTCTCTAGGCTGGAATGCTGCTGTACATTAACATCTTCATTCAAAGCAGGTGAAATCGCAGATCTAGAGTGTACAGAGATCCTTTACTGCACGTATAAGTTCTGTCAAGCACCTTAACTACTGGGAACGCTTGGAAGCACTTGACTTGTACTCGCTGGAACGCAGGAGGGAGAGATATATAATCTACACTTAGAAAATCTTGGAAGGAATGGTCCCAAGTCTGCACACACAAATCACTCCCTACGAAAGTAAAAGACTGGGCAGGCGATGCAAAATGCCCCCAATAAAAAGTAGGGGCGCCATTGGTACACTAAGAGAAAACACCATAAGTGTCCGGGGCCCAAGACTGTTTCAACAGCCTCCCACCAGCAATAAGGGGCATTCCGGGAAGACCCCTGATTGTCTTCAAGAGGGAGCTGGACAGATACCTAAAGACGGTGCCGGATCAGCCGGGCTTTGGTTTGTACGTTGGATTGCGTGCGGCCAGCAGTAACAGCCTCGTTGATCAGGCCCTGATCCACCGGGAGGCCTGGTCGTGGACCGGGCCGCGGGGGCATTGATCCCCGGAATGCCCTCCAAGTAGCCTCCAGGTACAATGTTGAATAGTCAGGGCCAATGCATGTTAAAATAATCCCTTATTGCCTCTATGGTACCAACCTTATATTTTACACATCGTCCCATACATATCTCTTATGTACGTTCTTACTGTACGATTGGCCCTCATATACCTTTCACCTATATAATCATTCATTTATAATGTATATATATATATATATATATATATATATATATATATATATATATATATATATATATATATATATATATATATATGTGTGTGTGTGAGTGTGTGTGTGTGTACTCATCTAGTTAAGGTATCAGGGGTCGAGTCCTAACTCCTGGCCCCGCCTCTTCACTGATCGCGAGAGAGAGAGAGAGAGAGAGAGAGAGAGAGAGAGAGAGAGAGAGAGAGAGAGAGAGAGAGAGAGAGAGAGAGTGTGTGTGTGTGTGTGTGTACTCACCTAGTTGTACTCACCTAGTTGAGGTTGCGGGGGTCGAGTCCGAGCTCCTGGCCCCGCCTCTTCACTGATCGCTACTAGGTCACTCTCCCTGAGCCGTGAGCTTTATCGTACCTCTGCTTAAAGCTATGTATGGATCCTGCCTCCACTACATCGCTTCCCAAACTATTCCACTTACTGACTACTCTGTGGCTGAAGAAATACTTCCTAACATCCCTGTGATTCATCTGTGTCTTTAGCTTCCAACTGTGTCCCCTTGTTACTGTGTCCAATCTCTGGAACATCCTGTTTTTGTCCACCTTGTCAATTCCTCTCAGTATTTTGTATGTCGTTATCATGTCCCCCCTATCTCTCCTGTCCTCCAGTGTCGTCAGGTTGATTTCCCTTAACCTCTCCTCGTAGGACATACCTCTTAGCTCTGGGACTAGTCTTGTTGCAAACCTTTGCACTTTCTCTAGTTTCTTTACGTGCTTGGCTAGGTGTGGGTTCCAAACTGGTGCCGCATACTCCAATATGGGCCTAACGTATACGGTGTACAGGGTCCTGAACGATTCCTTATTAAGATGTCGGAATGCTGTTCTGAGGTTTGCTAGGCGCCCATATGCTGCAGCAGTTATTTGGTTGATGTGCGCTTCAGGAGATGTGCCTGGTGTTATACTCACCCCAAGATCTTTTTCCTTGAGTGAGGTTTGTAGTCTCTGACCCCCTAGACTGTACTCCGTCTGCGGCCTTCTTTGCCCTTCCCCAATCTTCATGACTTTGCACTTGGTGGGATTGAACTCCAGGAGCCAATTGCTGGACCAGTTCTGCAGCCTGTCCAGATCCCTTTGTAGTTCTGCCTGGTCTTCGATCGAGTGTATTCTTCTCATCAACTTCACGTCATCTGCAAACAGGGACACCTCAGAGTCTATTCCTTCCGTCATGTCGTTCACAAATACCAGAAACAGCACTGGTCCTAGGACTGACCCCTGCGGGACCCCGCTGGTCACAGGTGCCCACTCTGACACCTCGCCACGTACCATGACTCGCTGCTGTCTTCCTGACAAGTATTCCCTGATCCATTGTAGTGCCTTCCCTGTTATCCCTGCTTGGTCCTCCAGTTTTTGCACCAATCTCTTGTGTGGAACTGTGTCAAACGCCTTCTTGCAGTCCAAGAAAATGCAATCCACCCACCCCTCTCTCTCTTGTCTTACTGCTGTCACCATGTCATAGAACTCCAGTAGGTTTGTGACACAGGATTTCCCGTCCCTGAAACCATGCTGGCTGCTGTTGATGAGATCATTCCTTTCTAGGTGTTCCACCACTCTTCTCCTGATAATCTTCTCCATGATTTTGCATACTATACATGTCAGTGACACTGGTCTGTAGTTTAATGCTTCATGTCTGTCTCCTTTTTTAAAGATTGGGACTACATTTGCTGTCTTCCATGCCTCAGGCAATCTCCCTGTTTCGATAGATGTATTGAATATTGTTGTTAGGGGTACACATAGCGCCTCTGCTCCCTCTCTCAATACCCATGGGGAGATGTTATCTGGCCCCATTGCCTTTGAGGTATCTAGCTCTCTCAGAAGCCTCTTCACTTCTTCCTCGGTTGTGTGCACTGTGTCCAGCACTTGGTGGTGTGCCCCACCTCTCCGTCTTTCTGGAGTCCCTTCTGTCTCCTCTGTGAACACTTCTTTGAATCTCTTGTTGAGTTCTTCACATACTTCCCGGTCATTTCCTGTTGTCTCTCCTCCTTCCTTCCTTAGCCTGATTACCTGGTCCTTGACTGTTGTTTTCCTCCTGATGTGGCTGTACAACAGTTTCGGGTCAGATTTGGCTTTCGCTGCTATGTCATTTTCATATTGTCTTTGGGCCTCCCTTCTTATCTGTGCATATTCATTTCTGGCTCTACGACTGTTCTCCTTATTCTCCTGGGTCCTTTGCCTTCTATATTTCTTCCATTCCCTAGCACACTTGGTTTTTGCCTCCCTGCACCTTTGGGTAAACCATGGGCTCATCCTGGCTTTTTCATTACTCCTGTTACCCTTGGGTACAAACCTCTCCTCAGCCTCCTTGCATTTTATTGCTACATATTCCATCATCTCATTAACTGGTTTCCCTGCCAGTTCTCTGTCCCACTGAACCCCGTTCAGGTAGTTCCTCATTCCTGTGTAGTCCCCTTTCTTGTAGTTTGGCTTCATTCGTCCTGGCCTTCCTGCTTCTCCCTCCACTTGTAGCTCTACTGTGTATTCGAAGCTTACAACCACATGGTCACTGGCCCCAAGGGGTCTTTCATATGTGATGTCCTCGATATCTGCACTACTGAAGGTGAATACTAAGTCCAGCCTTGCTGGTTCATCCTCTCCTCTCTCTCTTGTAGTGTCCCTTACGTGTTGGTACATGAAGTTCTCCAGTACCACCTCCATCATCTTAGCCCTCCAAGTATCTTGGCCCCCATGTGGGTCCAAGTTCTCCCAATCTATCTCCTTGTGGTTAAAGTCACCCATGATCAGGAGCTTTGCCCTGCATGCATGAGCTCTTCTGGCCACTCTAGCCAGTGTGTCAACCATCGCTCTATTGCTCTCGTCGTACTCTTGCCTTGGCCTCCTGCTGTTCTGTGGTGGGTTATACATCACTGCTATTACCACCTTGGGACCTCCAGAGTGAAGTGTTCCCACTATGTAATCACTTTCTTCTCCGCTATCTTCTCTCTCCAGCTCATCAAAATTCCAGCGATTTTTGATCAGCAACGCGTGTGTGTGTGTGTGTGTGTGTGTGTGTGTGTGTGTGTGTGTGTGTGTGTGTGTGTGTGTGTGTGTGTGTGTGTGTGTGTGTGTGTGTGTTTACCTTGAGAGAGTTCCGGGGGTCAACGCCCCCGCGGCCCGGTCTGTGACCAGGCCTCCTGGTGGATCAGAGCCTGATCAACCAGGCTGTTGCTGCTGGCTGCACGCAAACCAACGTACGAGCCACAGCCCGGCTGGTCAGGTACTGACTTTAGGTGCTTGTCCAGTGCCAGCTTGAAGACTGCCAGGGGTCTATTGGCAATCCCCCTTATGTATGCTGGGAGGCAGTTGAACAGTCTCGGGCCCCTGACACTTACTGTATGGTCTCTTAACGTGCTAGTGACACCCCTGCTTTTCATTGGGGGGATGGTGCATCGTCTGCCAAATCTTTTGCTTTCGTAGTGAGTGATTTTCGTGTGCAAGTTCGGTACTAGTTCCTCTAGGATTTTCCAGGTGTATATAATCATGTATCTCTCCCGCCTGCGTTCCAGGGAATACAGGTTCAGGAACCTCAAGCGCTCCCAGTAATTGAGGTGTTTTATCTCCGTTATGCGCGCCGTGAAGGTTCTCTGTACATTTTCTAGGTCAGCAATTTCACCTGCCTTGAAAGGTGCTGTTAGTGTGCAGCAATATTCCAGCCTAGATAGAACAAGTGACCTGAAGAGTGTCATCATGGGCTGGGCATCCCTAGTTTTGAAGGTTCTCATTATCCATCCTGTCATTTTTCTAGCAGATGCGATTGATACAATGTTATGGTCCTTGAAGGTGAGATCCTCCGACATGATCACTCCCAGGTCTTTGACGTTGGTGTTTCGCTCTATTTTGTGGCCAGAATTTGTTTTGTACTCTGATGAAGATTTAATTTCCTCGTGTTTACCATATCTGAGTAATTGAAATTTCTCATCGTTGAACTTCATATTGTTTTCTGCAGCCCACTGAAAGATTTGGCTGATGTCTGCCTGGAGACTTGCAGTGTCTGCAATGGAAGACACTCATGCAGATTCGGGTGTCATCTGCAAAGGAAGACACGGTGCTGTGGCTGACATCCTTGTCTATGTCAGATATGAGGATGAGGAACAAGATGGGAGCGAGTACTGTGCCTTGTGGAACAGAGCTTTTCACCGTAGCCGCCTCAGACTTTACTCTGTTGATTACTACTCTTTGTTTTCTGTTTGTGAGGAAATTATAGATCCATCGACCAACTTTTCCTGTTATTCCTTAAGCACGCATTTTGTGCGCTATTACGCCATGGTCACACTTGTCGAAGGCTTTTGCAAAGTCTGTATATATTACATCTGCATTCTTTTTGTCTTCTAGTGCATCTAGGACCTTGTCGTAGTGATGCAATAGTTGAGACAGACAGGAGCGACCTGTTCTAAACCCATGTTGCCCTGGGTTGTGTAACTGATGGGTTTCTAGATGGGTGGCGATCTTGCTTCTTCGGACCCTTTCAAAGATTTTGGGGACATGGGAGCGGTGTTCCACAGGGGTCAGTGATGGGCCCCCTGTTGTTCACAATCTACATAAACGACATAGATGAGGGAATAAATATAAGCATGTTTGCCGATAACACCAAAATAGGCCGACGAATTCATTCTGACGAGGATATTAGAGAGCTCCAGGAAGATTTGAATAGACTGATGCAGTGGTCAGAGAGGTGGCAAATGCAGTTTAATACGAACAAATGCAAAGTTTTAAACACTGGACAGGAAAATAACCATGCCACATATAAACTAAATAATGTAGATCTTAATATTACTGATTGTGAAAAGGATTTGGGAATTCTGGTTAGCAGTAATCTAAAACCAAGACAACAGTGCATAAGTGTTCACAATAAAGCTAACAGAATCCTTGGCTTCATGTCAAGAAGCATAAATATTAGGAGTCCTCAGGTTGTTTTTCAACTCTCTATATCTTTGGTTAGGCCTCATCTAGATTATGCTGCGCAGTTTTGGTCACCGTATTACAGAATGGATATAAATGCTCTTGAAAACGTACAAGGGAGGATGACAAAGTTTATCCCATGTCCCCCAAATCTTCCCTATGAGGATAGACTGAGGGGTCCTGAATCTGCACTCTCTAGAAAGGCGTAGAATTAGGGATGATATGATTGAGGTGTATAAATAGAAGACAGGAATAAATAAAGGGGATGCAAGTCCTAGACAGAACTTGCAGCAATGGCTTTAAACTGGAAAAATTCAGATTTAGGAAGAGTATAGGGAAGCGCTGGTTTGGTAATAAAGTTGTGAATGAGTGGAACAAACTCCCGAGTACAGTTATAGAGGCTAAAACGTTGTGTAGTTTTAAAAATAGGTTAGATAAATACATGAGTGGGTGCGGGTGAGCTGGACCTGACTAGCTTGTGTTACTAGGTGAGATGCCGCGCTCCTTCCTTAGGTGAATGTGACCTGACCTGACTAGGTTGGGGCATTGGCTTAAGCCGGTAGGAGACTTGGACCTGCCTCGCATGGGCCAGTAGGCCTGCTGCCATGTTCCTTCTTTCTTATGTTCTTAAGGTGGTAGTGGTGTGGGTGAATGATACAAGTGTGGTGGTAGAGACCAGGGTGGTGTGGCAGGAGCAGGTCCTGCCGGAAGTGGCCCCACGCTTCTGGCCATACAAACAAGAAAAAGTGGTTCTTCTCAAGTTTGGCTGCAGGTGCTGACTGCAGTGTGTGTATATTCTTGTTTAGTCTTAGGATTCTCTAATAACCAGAGGGACGAGTACACCTCCTTAGAGCGACAGGCTTGGCAGACAGTGGAAAATACTTAGTGAAGAATGGAGGTGCAGGAGATAAAAGATGAATAATGTAAATCAACCAAGACTCTTCAGCACTCTCTCTTCATACACAAGAGGAAATTCCCGATCAGCCAGGCTGTGGTGCATACATTTGGAGTGATACTAGCACCAGCATCATGGTTGATCAAGCTATGATCCAGGAGGCCTGGTCTGGGACCAGGCTGTGGGGATGGTAACCACAAAAATCATATTCAAATTAACTTATAGTAACTTGAAAGAGACTAACCCGCTTCTTGCCTTCATGGAAACAATTTTTATGCTATCTGGTACTCAATGTTATTGTGAAGCCAGGCAAGTTGTGGGAGCTCAACATTGCCAGAGGCCTCTTCTCTATGAGATGGTGCCACTCTTTACCGGAAACCCAGCATATTTCGGTATAAATGGTAGGGATATTGTCCATTTATTTAAATTTGTTGACAGCCAATGACACGGAATAAACTATAAATTTGAATTGCAGAATCTTCTTTTTTTTTTTTTAAGTTTTATTTGAATTCTTCTTAGGGTGGAGGTTTACAGTTGTGTACCTGCCATCCTGGAGTGTTTCGAGGGTCAACACCCTCAGTCCTTATGGTGGATTAACCAAGCTGTTAGTGCTACCCAAACGAAATCCAAGGTAAACACCACATCCCGGCTGATCAGGCACTGAGTTCAGAAACTTGTGCAGTTCTTTATTGAAGACAACCAGGGGTCTGTTGGTTATTCACCTTATGTATTAGGGGAGGACGTTGAAAACTTTTAGTACTTTCACACTTACCGAGTTTTCTCGTAGTGTACTCATTACAACCCTGTCATGTAAGGGGATAATGGAATGTATGGATAATTGGGGAATAAGGGAGTAATCGGAGGAAGTAGGCAGGAGAGGTGCGTCGAGTGACAGGAGCAGAGGTAATGTGAGGTCACTTGTGACTACACCATCACCTCTCATTATCTCTACCACACTACTCACTTTCTCAGTACTTGAAATAAAATAATGAATAAAATAAATAATGGGGACAGTGAATATTACTATTCCACTCAAACTCAGTTTATTATTAAGTCCTTGTACAATAATGTATTTGGGAACAGGAGAACACTATTAGGTTTAGATAAATGGAGATGGTACACATAGCAGTGAGACAAGGAATACAATCAACTGACGAAACAGAATATAACTTATAGTTCAGAGGACAGCTCACCACAGGAACTCAGTCGCACTCTAGCCACAGGTCCCAAGACCTACACAGCCGAGCACTGCTCCAGCCAGTACTCTACCCAGAGTCTCCAACAGTCTCCTCCAGAGACTCTCCAGCAGCCCTCTCACGAGCTCTGCACAGAGGCCAGAGCTCCGCCAGAATCTCTTGCTCAGCTGTTTCCTTGAGCTTATGTGGTCCTTCAAGCACCCCCCCCCCCACAATGAGGTGTGCACCATGTGTTTTGACTTGATGCAGAGATCTGACGCCATCAAGAACAAAAGACCTGAGACTTAAGCCGAAAGGCGTGTCTGACAGCTATTTGCCAAGGCAAGGTGTGACCATTTACTGGTTAATTAGGTCTGCCAAACCTCTTAACTTTCATAGGAAATGATTTGGGTGTTCAGAATTGAGACCAATGCTTCCAGAATTTTCCAGGTATAGATTATAATGCCTCTCACCTCTATTCCAAGGTTGACTTATATTTTCGAGAACGCAGTAAGGAAAATGTTCTGATGGGAAAATAATGGAATGGATAATGAAAATCTTCAAAACAAAGAAGTCAATGCCAGTGGTGACATTATTTAAATCACTTGTGCTCTCTTACTTGAGTACTGTTTAGTGTTGATGGATTCATTTAAGGCAGGAGAGATATCAGTGCTGGAACAGATACGGATTATTTACTGCATTCATAGAGACAAGCATTTAAACTGCAGGGAACAAAAGCTAACAGCCTGGTTGATCAGGCTCCTGGGGGCGTTGACTCCCGGAGCACCCTCCAAGTAGACTCCAGATAGATACGTACTGTCTGGAGCAAACATTATTTATATGTCGTAGATAATAAGCTGAATTAAGCTGAATAGGCCATACTCCCTTAAAAAATTACCCCCTTCCCCGAAAAAATAAATACAGCTATTTTTTTATTAACTAAAAGATTAGGTGATCCAATTCTACGGGTGGTTTTTAGCTCTGATTTTGCGTATGAATAGAAATATTTGGGGTTTCTTGGAGTATCCTGTATGTCCTTTCATTCCATTTATGTTTCTTCTGTTTGGTACGACAATTTAAGTTTTTCCTCTAAATCAGCGATCTCTCGGATCAGACTATTTGCTTCGTTGATATATTCATGTTATTAAACAATTCGGTAACCCATTTTCTTTTGTACATTCTCCTACGCTCTCTTTCTATATTTGATATAGGTTTCCTCAATGATTTATATTTAATATAAACTTTGTATGCTTCTCAGTTTAGCTTTCCCAGGCACTGGTGAGGCTTTACGGTGCACATGACTTTCCCAGAATATGTCTGATAATTCTTGGTAAATTTTGACCCAGTCAATTCTATGGTTATGTCTGATTAGTTCCTCGTTGTTTGTGAATATCAAATCCTGTATATTTACATTTCTAGTAGAATCAGTTGTCTGTTGGTTTAATGCAAACTTCTCACAAAGCCTCATTAGTTCCTTGGTATGTACCTGTTGAGCCAGTGTGTTTCCAAGAGATATTTCTGGAATAATGCTGTGATGAGCAATTTCACATTAGGGAGATGAGTGACAATTTGCAACCACAACCACTAACATCAAACTGTAGAATAAGCAATTTAGACAATAGGCACATAAATAGCCTCTACAGTAGGCGTCCTGATCTCGTAGTTTGAGGGAGATGGGGATAGGGAGGAAGTGATGGGAGAGGGAAGGATGCATTCTACCACTTTAATACAGATATTTAACATTCGTGATCCATAGTTCCATCCTCACTGTTGCAAAACCAACCAACCAACCTACCTACTTCTCCTCCCCCCCCCTCTCCCTCTCTCTTTGATGTGGAATGTTATGAATATCACGAGTAGATCTGTTTTAGTTCCTAAAAGGTTTTATTATGTCTCATTAACAGTTTTTCTTGGATCTATAAAACATACCAGAATATCATAATATAAAATATTTAATGATCAAATTTTAACACTAGGAAACAAGCAGTTTGAACATTACGTTCAACATCTATACCCCGCCCCCTCCCACACACTGATATGACTAATGATAGATTTTAACAATATGAATCCCACTGCTATTGATGGAAAATTACAAGGAAACATAATTAGCTTTAGTTCCTACTGTGTAACAATCATATTATAGTAGCACATTGCTGATGTATCTAATTGTCCTAATTAAAAAGGAACACACATTTACATAGACACACGTTACATCTGTGATTATCCTGACTTCCTCCCCCAAACTGCTACATCCCAAAGGCCTACAGCAGTACTCATTTATTTGCCTCCTTTATACGTTGAAATGTCTACAACAATAATGTCTGTGATGGTGGTGCGTGACCACCCCTCTCCCTCTCCCCCTCAGTTCACCTGGTGACACTTGCTGTTAGCGGTACATACGTTCTGCTGTTGGTATACATACTGGAGAGAAAAAAAAAATACCCATTGTAAGGATCAAGGTGTTTTTAATATTTCATATGAACATAAGAATGGAGGAACAATGTAGCAGGATTAATAGCCCTTTCTTGGCAGGGTCTATTCAAATTAAAACAATTCTCACTCATATATTATTCTAACATATTTTTAAACTAACAAATGTAATAAGAACATAAGAAAGGAGGAACACTGCAGGAGGCCTGCTGGCCCATACTAGGCAGGTCCTTTACAATTCATCCCACTAACAAAACATTTGCCCAACCCAATTTTCAATGCCACCCAAGAAATAAGCTCTGATGTGAAAGTCCCACTCAAATCCAACCCCTCCCACTCATGTACTTATCCAACCTAGATTTGAAACTACCCAAAGTCCCAGCCTCAATAACCCAACTAGGTAGACTGTTCCACTCATCAACTACCCTATTTCCAAACCAATACTTTCCTATGTCCTTTCTAAATCTAAACTTATCTAATTTAAATCCATTACTGCGGGTTCTCTCTTGGAGAGACATCCTCAAGACCTTATTAATATCCCCTTTATTAATACCTATCTTCCACTTATACACTTCGATCAGGTCTCCCCTCATTCTTCGTCTAACAAGTGAATGTAACTTAAGAGTCTTCAATCTTTCTTCATAAGGAAGATTTCTAATGCTATGTATTAATTTAGTCATCCTACGCTGAATGTTTTCTAACGAGTGGGAGTGATCATGTCGGAGGATCTCACCTTCAAGGACCATAACACTGTATCAATCGCATCTGCTAGAAAAATGACAGGATGGATAATGAGAACCTTCAAAACTAGGGAGGCCAAGCCCATGATGACACTCTTCAGGTCACTTGTTCTATCTAGGCTGGAATATTGCTGCACACTAACAGCACCTTTCAAGGCAGGTGAAATTGCCGACCTAGAAAATGTACAGAGAACTTTCACGGCGCGCATAACGGAGATAAAACACCTCAATTATTGGGAGCGCTTGAGGTTCCTAAACCTGTATTCCCTGGAACGCAGGAGGGAGAGATACATGATTATATACACCTGGAAAATCCTAGAGGGACTAGTACCGAACTTGCACACGAAAATCACCCACTACGAAAGCAAAAGACTTGGCAGACGATGCACCATCCCCCCAATGAAAAGCAGGGGTGTCACTAGCACGTTAAGAGACCATACAATAAGTGTCAGGGGCCCGAGACTGTTCAACTGCCTCCCAGCACACATAAGGGGGATTACCAACAGACCCCTGGCAGTCTTCAAGCTGGCACTGGACAAGCACCTAAAGTCAGTTCCGGATCAGCCGGGCTGTGGCTCGTATGTTGGTTTGCGTGCAGCCAGCAGCAACAGCCTGGTTGATCAGGCTCTGATCCACCAGGAGGCCTGGTCTCAGACCGGGCCGCGGGGGCGTTGACCCCCGGAACTCTCTCCAGGTAAACTCCAGGTAAAACGAATTTATGTCCATTTTGTAATACGGAGACCAGAACTGAGCTGCATAATCTAGGTGAGGCCTTACTAATGATGTATAAAGCTGCACTATGACCTCTGGACTTCTGTTGCTTACACTTCTTGATATAAATCCCAGTAATCTATTTGCCTTATTACGTACGCTTAGGCATTGCTGTCTTGGTTTAAGGTTGCTGCTCACCATAACCCCCAAGTCCTTTTCGCAATCTGTATGGCTAAGTTCTACATCATTTAACATATAAGTGCTAGGGTTATGGACACTCCCAAGCTTCAGAACCTTGCATTTATCTACATTGAACTGCATCTGCCACTTTTCTGACCAAGAATAGAGTTTGTTTAAATCCTCCTGAAGTTCCATAACATCTACGTTTGAATCAATTATCCTACCTATCTTTGTGTCATCGGCGAATTTGCTCATATCACTAGTAATTCCCTCATCAAGATCAGTGATATATATTATAAACAACAAAATATATATTATAAACAACAAAATATATATTATAAACAACAATAAGGTAAATAATTATACCAACCTGAGAGAGAGAGAATGGAGGGGGGATGATAATGTAAAATAATATAAATATCGTACCATCATACAACTAATCATAATTAAATTATGGTTTTTATATTCTTGGTACATAATTTCCCCGTACATACTTAATATCAGGTCCACAGCTAAAACATAGTGCACTAATATACAGATACGGATAACTCGTATACCAATTATCACCGCTGTTATAATCTCACGTTCTAGAATCATAACTGTCATAATTACAACCGTTCGGAAAATTACCGGAAGAATAAAGAGAACCTTCAAAACAAGAGATACCAAGCCAATAATGGTTCTCTCTCTAAGTCACTTCTCTCTAGTCTGGAATAATGCTGTACATTAACAGGCCCTTTTAAGACTTGCGAAATTGCAGACTTAACAGAGAACCTTCACTATTACCTGGAGAGTGTTTCGGGGGTCAACGCCCCCGCGGCCCGGTCTGTGACCAGGCCTCATGGTGGATCAGAGCCTGACTAACCAGGCTGTTACTGCTGGCTGCACGCAATCCAACGTACGAGCCACAGCCCGGCTGGTTAGGTACCGACTTTAGGTGCTTGTCCAGTGCCTGCTTGAAGACAGCCAGGGGTCTATTGGTAATCCCCCTTATGTATGCTGGGAGGCAGTTGTATAAATTTAGGAAAGCAGCTAAATTACTAGAACATCTTAAGTCCCTCGACCTGTACCTCCTGGAGTGAAGGTGAAAAAGATAAATTACAATTTATACCTCGAAAATTCTAGAGGGATTTGTACCATGTACAAAGAAATTACTGCCTACGAAAGGAAGAGGTTTAGTCGACAACGCACAATACCCCCAATGAAGAGAATGGGTGCTATGAGTACACTAAGAATTAAGACAATAAGATTAAGTAGCCCAAGACTTTTCAACAGCCTTCTAACATGAGAGAGAATGCCAACACACCTCTTGCTGTCTTTAAGAGGGAACTAGATAGGTTCCAGTCGATTCCTGACCAGCCAGGCTGTAGCTCGTACGGCCAGCTTAAAGAGCTTTGTTGATCAGGCCTCGAGTCACCAGGAGCCCTTGTCTAGCAGTAGTAATAGTGACATTTACAGAGAACCCTGATCGCGAGGCATGGGCTGGGACCGGACTGCAGGGGCGTTGTTACCCAAAAATATTCTTCAGGTATCCTTGAGGTAAGGTTGTCAGGTTCAGTTCCTTCCTCTCCTCTCCTCATGGTACATTACTCTTATCTGTGATTATTCATAATGCAAACTTATAGACAATTCCGAGCTTCTTCATGTGTTTTAACAGCAAAGTGTTCCACACTGTTGTAACATACTCGATTAGTCTACAGTATATGGTGAATAGTATTCTGAAGGAATCTATGTTCGAGTTCCTGAATGCTCTTCTGAGATGTGAATGTAAGAGTATAGGGAGGAGAGCGTGCGTATGTTCTCACTTTCACATTGCCATTTACAACATTTTACATCAATGGGTATTCTATAACCCTTGTATCCAATCACTGCAACGTTCCTTAACACATCTAAATACAACAAACTCCTATTTAATTATTCAAAACCATGTGCCTGTGTTCGTTTCACAGTCTTCGCAAGTGTATTGGGATGGAAGAAACACCCGCAAAGTAACGCACTGCACGCTCACCTATCATTCTCTTGTTACAACCACCTAGCTTGTAGCCTCCGGATACCTCAGAATCCCTTTATAACTACTATTGTCGGCGCGTCTCTCTCGTTGATTTTTTTTCAACAGATTTAGTATTGTACTGCTGAAATTTGTAGGCTTGTGGTCTGCACCATGATAACTGCCACACACCAGCCACAACTAGTATGCTGGACCATGATGACTAATCCACACCAGACATCACTTGCAGACTGGACCAGGATGACTGAAGATGATTCCTGGGGCTGTGCCTGGGAAGGTACAGCCCCAGGAATCACCCTCAATTACCCATCGTAAACCACCACTTACAGTCAGGGTCTGCAGTATAGATTACGTCCCATGTCGTTCCTTCCATCTCCAGGAAATATTTA
The DNA here is from genome assembly GCF_038502225.1 of Cherax quadricarinatus. Taxonomy (NCBI): domain Eukaryota; kingdom Metazoa; phylum Arthropoda; class Malacostraca; order Decapoda; family Parastacidae; genus Cherax; species Cherax quadricarinatus. The sequence continues at coordinate 18,935,518 of NC_091335.1, read as the reverse complement.
ACGTTTCTTTCTGGCTGATTCAAGTCACATCAATATGAAAATATAAACCACCCAACTTTCAACCACAGGCGGCAGTAATAAATGTGCTTTAAGTAAAATTTCAAGGCTAGAATCCGACTTCCGATGAATTTCAAGTAATCTCAAAAGTAGCCACTTTGCCAATATTTGAGACTGAACAACATCGCAAGACAAACATGGCAACTTCCCAATCAATCCTGGAAAACACGCAAATCCAAAAGAAATGGCTGACTCATAAAGGCTGGAGGCGGTGAAGTGATGACTGGTGCTGCCTCCCATTCTTAACTCTCAGCCACTACATGACAATTTTGGGGCGTCCTCGGGGCTTCTCTTAACCTTGCTGCTCGCTCTCACCAAGCCCACACATTCACAAGGCCTCCCCGGCCACGTTACTGCTCCTACCACCTAATGTTTCAACACAAACTTTACAGTTATAACTCTCACCAGTTTCCGGAGTTGGTCTTACACTCTCTCTCCCAGCCTCAGGTCACCATTCACCTACTGCTGCCTGCGACTTGCACACCTAGTAGAACATAGTGCAGAAACTTAGACAGTTTCATATTTAAAACTACTTACTTCGTTATAGCTGCTGAATGTTACAATGTCTTAAGCCATAGATATTTTATTTTACGCTTCCGAATATCTCACTATAATACGTTACTTTAGTGCGCAGATTTGGGAAACGATCTAGTAGTATTTTTTATGTAGCATTAGATCTTTCCCCTCCGTTGTAGAGAGTGTTTTGTGGCAGTCCCATTACTTTAGACATTTCAATCAATATAGACAATATATTGCTGTTCATTTATTCGTCGGGTAAAAAAAATACATGAATGGCTCCAAAAATTATCGCCCCAGTCGCCTTTTACCTGGAGTTTACCTAGAGTTTTATCCGAAAGTCACTGCCCCCTGCAGTCCGGGGCCCCGACCAGGCCTCCTGGTCTGGGCCCTTTCCTTTACAAAACAGGTGACACTGCTTATTTGAGGAATGTAGAGAACCTTCAGCAGTGTATAAAACGTGCAGAGTTTAACGGCAACCATATTCACTAAGACACCCCACTGGCACACGCAGTGCATCTGCTTTTGTTTTTATTGAATATTCATTATAATATTGAATGTGCAATGCTCAATCTATAAGTTATACAGTGAGGGAGGAATGGATGATAACCAGGTTTGATCAGAAGGGCAGGGGCAGCACTAATTCCTCGGATCAAGAGCCCTTCACCTGTACTAGAGGGCATAGATACGATTAAGTAACCTAACCTAAAATAGTGTAAAAACAAGGCTGATATGTTGCACGATATTTAATGTGTAATAAAGCAAATGTACAATGAGTGTGAGTTGAGAGGCGAGATGATTACTAATGAGGAAGAGATGGTGAGACACTCAGCTGGCTGCCGCTAACATACCTCTACACTTCCGGTGTTGTGTTCCCGTTAGAGCTGCGACCAGTGGTCAAGCTGCTGCTGCTGGTGGTGGTTGCCCCGCCCACCTTCACATGACTGCGGTCACACCACTCAACAAACATTACTGAGGCCACCTACACACGTGCTCTCCAAGGCACAACACCTACATTCCATTTCCTTAAATCCCTCGTCCATATTTTATAAATTCTAAATATACGGACAACATATGAGACTTTTTTCACACATTGGTTATGTTGCTCACATTTTCTCACTCAATATTTTATATATTATTTGTGTAATAATTTTGAGATCAAGGCATGTGAGTACTTACAACACCAAAATAAGATTGAAATAGATTTCAGTCATCCACTTGGTGTCCTTAACACTCGCCAGACTCTATTTCAAACCCACATATAATCCATCAGAATCTCTATGAGTAGCATCCGTTCAAGGCAGCGAATCTTCAGGCGGATATATATCAAGTCTTCCAGTGGGCTTCAGACAACAACGTGTTGTTTAACGAGGACAAGTTTCAATTGTTCCGCTAAGGAAGAATGGAGGAAATAAAAATTTTAACGGAGTACAAGACAAACTCGAATCATTCAACAAATATGTCGGAAGATCTCACATTCAAGGATCACAACAATGATGTCATTGCTAAAGCAAGGAAAATGATAGAACTTTAAACACAAGAAATGCTAAGCCAATGATGATACTCTCCAAGCCACTTGTTCTCTCTAGATAGAATTCTATTGCAGAGGTGAGATTACAGAGCTGGAAAACGTAGATAACTCGCACTGCTCATGTACACTCGCATATGACCTGCTAGGAACGAGTGAAGTTTTTCAACTGTATTTCGTGAAACGCAGGCGAGAAAGGTATATAATATACACCTAGAAAATCCTGGGGGTGACCGGTTCCAAACTTGAACACCGAAATCACTCCATAAGACAAAGACTTGGCAGACGGTGGAAAATACATCCACTAAAAAATAGAGGTGCGACGGATAAACCAAAAGAACTCGATACGTGCCGAAAGTTCCCGACTCTTCAACGCCCTTCCCCCATATACACGGGGAATTATCAACAAATCTCTGGTGTTCGAGAGGGAATTGGACAAGTTCCTCAAATCAATGCCTGACCAACCGTGATGTGGTTAGAAAGATGGACTACATGAGGCCAGCAGTAACAGCCTTGCTCTTCCATGAGGCCTGGTCTTGGACCGGATCGTGGGGAAAATGACCCTCAGAAACGTACTTTAGGTATCATTCAGGTTCAGTGCAAGGTTATGAAAATCAAGGAATGAGCGAGACGACCAGATATGAAATACAGATCGGGAGGACACAAGCTACAAACTTTAGAAAAGGAACCTAGGGGTGATTATAACGCCAATCACAGATGTATATGCGTATATCAAATGAATAACCAAGGCAAACGTTTACATTCAGGTACCTCAACAGTTCTTCAGGGTCCTGTATATATCCGGCCTATCATCCATACATAGGAAAAAGTTGAGAGATTAGCCACAACAACAGTCCAACTAGGGCGGATGACCTATAAAGGAAATATATCTGTTAACAGTTTAGAGGGTTATTTTACCACCGCAGCCGGGCCTAAGGTCAAGCATTCCTTTTGACTGTTTCATCACCCAGGCTGTAACTGGTAGCAATCCGCAGGCCCACACAGTCATCACAACCTGGCTGATCAGGCACTTGCAGGGGATAGTGGCACAGTTTCCTCACAACAATAGAAGAGGAGAGAACCAGGAAAGGAACGATTACTGCACAGGAGACTCGGAGACTCTGTAGGGCAGAAAAAATTTAAGGAGTCTACCTGGAGAACAGGAACAAAGATGGAATTTAAAAGACGTAGAAGAGTCGCAGGAATGTTATAAAGTACCAAGCCAGCCTGAGGCTGGTAAGGGAGTGACGACATTTTTCTGAAGACATTGTTATTTTGTCACCTATTTCTGATTCTGGAATTTATCATTCCTGCGGCCCGGCCCCAGTTCAGGCGCATAGGCTGACAGCCTGAGCAGTCAGGGTGTTGGTGCCAGCAGTACTAAATTCGGCATAGGCATCATAGCTCTGTTGATCAGAACTTGACTGGAGGAACTTATCAAGTTTCCTTTATAAAACAAGTGACACGGCTTATTTAAGGAATTTACAGAGAACCTTCACTTCTCCAATAAATTCAGTCAAATTCCTAAATTACTAGAAACGCTTAAAAGTCCCTCGATCTATACTACTCCTTGGAAACTAAGTGAGAAATTTAGTTCATAATCTACGCCTGGAATATTCTAGGAGGATTGGTTACAAATCTGCATACACACACAATTCCCTAAGAAAGTTAGAGATTCGGCAGATGATGCAAAATACTCCAATGAAAACCAGAGGTACAATGAGTACACTAAGAGAAAACGCAGTAAGTGTAAAGGAACCAAGACTTTACAACACCCTCCCTTCATACATAAGGGGGCATGAATATAATAAGGGGAATTACCAGCAGAAGCCATGAATGGTGTGGTCGCGAGTAATTTGGAGACAGGACAAGGATCCGAGACTCGACCCCTGCAACCATGATGGGGAAGTACGATAATTCCCTACACTCGAGCTGAGAGATGAAAATGTCTTCTATTTTTAGTTTAATGCGGAGTATCTCTAACATCAAAGAATATTTCCAAGTGGTTTATAAAGCTCGAGCAGAGTGAGTTAATTGGTCTAAGATCTACACATGTCAAGTACTATAACGATACACATTAAAAAAAATTATATCATGAGCAAAAAAATGACCATAATTTTTAAAGGGGTGGACCGGTAAGCCAGCGGAAGGCCTCGGTCAGATGACCAAAAGCTCCAATAGAGGGTCATCACCTGACTAAGACCTGCGTCAGGAGACACTTGTCCTTTTTCCTGACGAACCTTATCTAACCTATCATGAGCGAATATATATTTACTGAACTAACATTATATCAAAAACAAATGTGTCCAACCTTCACTCGCATGACTTGAATCAGTTATACATAATAATAATAATAATAATAATAATAATAATAAGTCTCCAGTAAGTCAGTTTGTAGAGTTCTCAACTCAATTTCACTGTTAAAATTACTTAAAACTTCTAAAAATTGATATTTGATTCAGGACTGCGAGTTTGACATCTGAACTTAAGATTAATCAAGACCTCTAAACCGGACGGTAAATTAGGAACTAAACGTTATACAACAAGGTACAGTCCAATTACACATTTTTTATAAAGTTTCGACAACATAACCTAAATTGTGTCAACACTAGTTTGGAGAAGTCAAGCAGAA
>NC_091335.1:18923285-18925785 GCF_038502225.1 Cherax quadricarinatus | reverse complement strand
GAGATATATCATAATCTACACTTGGAAAATCTTGGAAGGAATGGTCCCAAATCTGCACACAGAAATCACCTCCTAGAAAGTAAAAGACTGGGCAGGCGATGCAAAATGCCGCCAATAAAAAGTAGGGGGCCATTGGTACACTAAGAGAAAACACCATAAGTGTCCAGGGGACTAAATCTATTCAACAGCCTCCCATCAAGCATTAGGGGAATTAATAAACCCCTGGGCTGCCTTCTGAGAGCTGGACAGATACCTAAAGTCAGTGCCAGGATCAGCCGGGCTGTGGCTCATACGTCGGACTCGTGTGGCCAGCAGCAACAGCCCCTAGTTGATCAGGCCCTGATCCATCAGGGAGGCCGGTCATGGCCACCGGAGCGGGCAAAGAACGTTGATCAGAATAACTCCTCCAGGTATATAATATATATATATATATATATGTATAGTATATATATCATATATATATATATATATATAATATATATATATATTAATATATATATATAGAGGGGCAGTGCACTTGAGGCATAGTGGTGTATAGTAACATAGTGCACTGAGCATCGTATGTATAGTGATCTTGTGCTGGGAGGAGTGAGGCCCCTACTCCGCCTCAGCACATCTTCACCGCCCACCACAAGGACTGGACACCCCTCTCCTCCCCGACCACCACCATGAACCACATGCGGAATGTGCCATGCGCCATCCCCTTCAGCTTGGGCTTATCACATTAGTTTGAGGTATGGCAGACGATGAAGCCAGCCAGCACAAAGCCAGGGAAACAATGCGCCCAACAATGAAGAAAGAGAGGCACATGTCGATGTGTGAGAGTTTCGAGCACGCAACAGGGAAGGCCGTGATCTGTGCACACAATAGGTGTGCGGGATCACATATGCCCCCAGCAGAGCAGCCCACAGCCTCCACAGGCAGATGACAATTCCAATGGCAACCTCGTCACTTGCGATCCTTCTGTTGGCATTCAAATCCACTGCTAGCAGTACACTATCCCACATCCCTAAAGCAGCTCGCCCATATGCAGCAGGGAAATTCACAGACCTTCTTAAGCGGGTGAATGGTTCCACCAACTTAGAGCTCCCGAGGCACCATCCGCATGGCGCAACCTTCTCTTGCTTCGGCAATGTCTGTCTTGCAGTTCCTGAAAGACGAGGCAAACTCAACCACGTCAGTTATCAAGGCAGTGCATAACTACCCAAGAACGGATAACTGTGTCCTTCTGCCCCATCATCGCAGGTATCAAAGTGGCAGACCCAAGAAAAGTCCTACTGAGAACGAGAAAATTTGCGCACAGGTTAGCAAAAAAATTGAGGAAGGTAACACAGGAGCAATAAGAATAATTACAAGTGACGACACTGCCTCCCCCAGGAGACACCACGGCCCAAGCACTAAGAGACAAGCATCCAACCAGGGATACCACAGCCATCAACGACAACCCTGAAGAAGACCTATCACTGAACAATTAATTTTGCCAGAATCGGAAGTCTATAAGGCGATAGTGTCATTTCAGCAGGATCTGCAGGAGGTTACACTGGAATTCGACTTCAGCACCTCAAAGAGATGGTAAATCCAGTACTCGGTGAATCTGCATCAATTCTTCTCACCGAGTTAACAACTTTCGTCAACAACTTGCCTGGCTGGGCGAATCCCAGAAGAAAATTAAACCTTTCATTTTTGGAGCCTCACTATGTGCTTTGAAGAAGAGGGATGGGGGGAATCAGACCCATTGCAGTTGGAAACACTCTTCGCCGTCTCGTTGCCAAAGCAGCGATGAAACATTCGCCTAGAAGCTGCCACTTTACTCCAGCCACACCAACTGGGCTTTGGGGTCTCTCAAGGCAGTGAAGCTGCAGCTCATGCGGCAAGGGGCCTGCATCAGGACCTACCAGAAGACAAGGCCATAGTCAAACTTGATTTTAGAAATGCCTTTAATATGGTGGAGAGATGCTGTTTTGCCAGCTGTCTCGGCTTCCCCAGTCTCCCTTTCCCTTCATTTCAGCCGCAGCAAACCCTCAATTCTTTTGTTTGGAGAACATGAAATTCAATCATCAGAGGGTGTTCAGCAGGGTGACCCACATTGCTCCACTTCTCTTCTGCTTGGCAGTAAGAGAACTAACTTCCAGCCTCATGAGTGAGCCCAATCATCTGGCACCTGGATGACAGCACTGGCGGTACTGAAGAGTCCCTCGTGGGGGACTACAACTGGTCCAGAAAAACACAGGGAGAAGGCTTGGGACTCATCCTCAATCCCTCTAAGTGTGAAATCACTCACGAACCAGGAAATAATCAATGCTGTCGAAGAATCCTCCCGAAATCTCAACTACAACTCCAGCTCCCTTCAACAGTACCCTCTTGGGGGCACCGGCTGGGTCACCATGGCCATCGATACTGTCCTCAGGGACAAATTGAATGACCTTATGAGAATGGAGGAGAGAATAAGCTATCTTGATGCCCATGATGCTCTCTCTCCTCACAAGGTGTCTTACTATGC
>NC_091335.1:18880785-18915785 GCF_038502225.1 Cherax quadricarinatus | reverse complement strand
AGGAAGATTATATAGGGTGCAGTGTGATGGAGAACTAGTGGAGGGTTCTGCAACATCAGCACCAACAATGGGCAACAGAACGCAAGCAACAATGCCTAAATTAGCACAAAACATTGATAACGGTCCAGGAGACGTATTGATCATCAACAATATTGTTTACCTAACAACCTGTCGGTATTTTATACCATTTTAATGTTCAATATTGTTTACTGCTCGTGCTGCTGAGGTAAAGCAGGTATGGAGCGATCACAGTACAGTGATGGAACAAAGTATTGTTATAAGGAGTCGAGTAAAGAACATGTATGAGGAGTGGAGCAAACTACACTGCTGAGAGGGTGGAACAGACTCTCAGAGATGACGGCTACAACAGAATATGTGCAAGTGTCGCGCATGAGAAGCTGTCAAACAACAGGGTATTACCACCAGTTAACATGTCTGAGGAGCAAGACATGGAGGGAGCACATAATCTCTACATAACACCCCCGCAAGAGTATACACATGGTATTGTTAATGTACACATTGTCATGGGAAGCAACAGGAGGGAACAAGGAAGCTGAACTTAGTGAGTACTGAAGCTTCAAAACTGGCTATGACAAACCAAGAAAGTAGGAAGTTAATACCTCAGCCATGGTACTGTGACTGGTATTCTTCTACAAGAGGAACCAGGAGGGGTCAAGAGCTGCAGGTCAAAAGCAGCAAACGTCACCTACGGTAATACTAGCTATACCAATGCAAGATAGTTGTAGTTAAATATGAACAGAAGTAGGAGCATTAGTATCAGCAGCAGCAGCAGGGTGAGCCAGTGCAACACAAGGCTATACAGTAACCTGATCTCTTCTCCAGCTTGCTGCCCAGATGACTCACCCCACACCACCTCACCCACCAACCTACCCCACTTCTCACACCCACCCACCTGCCACCCAACATCATCTCTCGCACCCACCTGCCACCCCACACCACTTGTCACACTCACCCAACTGCCACCCAACATCACCTCACACTCACTCACTCTCAAAGACACACACACTTGACACCCCACACCAATTCACAATCACACACCTGACACTCAGTGTCGTGCAGTTTTCCTTCACCTCAACACTCACTATATCCTCCCACAGCTCTTCACAACTGGCCTCCTTATCAACTCCTCATACCTCCACATTACCATTGACCGATTTCCAGGTTTCTTCTACCCTTGTAGCCCGATCTGAGACCAAGTCTTCGTCAACCAGGCTGCTGCTGCTAGCGACCTGAAGACTCTCGCAACCATCAATCTCTAGCACCTGGAGGTAATGATACCTAAAGGATGTGTCGGACGGTCAGTGCTCTCCTGGCCAGGTCCCCGACCAGAACTCCCGGTGATCAAACTCTCTTTTCTGGCAGGTTGTAGAGTCCTGCTACCTACCAACCTGGAGGGTATTCCGGGGATCAACGCCCCCGCGGCCCGGCCCACGACCAGGCCTCCCGGTGAATCAGGATCTGATCAACCAGGCTGTTACTGCTGGCCGCACGTAGTCCAACGTACGAACCACAGCCCGGCTGATCCAGCACCGACTTTTAAGTATCTGTTCAACTCCCTCTTGAAGGCAGCCAGGGGCCTACTGGTAATTTCCCTTAAGTCTGGTTGGAGGCTGTCGAACAGTCTTGGGCCCCGGACACTTATGGTGTTTTCTTTTAGTGTACCAATGGCGCCCCTACTTTTAATTGGGGGTATTTTGCATCCCCTGCCAAGTCTTTTACTTGGCAAGCGATGCAAGGTGGAAAAGGTGGGCAGAGACAGGATGTTCCAGAGATGGTTCACAACAACAAGGGGTCACAACTGGAAGCTGAAGACTCAGGTGAATCACAGGGATGTTAGGAAGTATTTCTTCAGCTACAGAGTTGTCAGGAAGTGGAACAGTCTGGGAAGTGATGTAATGGAGGCAGAGTCCATACATAGCTTTAAGATGAGGTATGATAAAGCTCATGGGGCAGGAAGTGACACCTAGTAGCGACCAGTGAAGAGAAGGGGCCAGGAGCTGTGAATCGACCCCTGCAACCACAACTAGATGAGTACACACTACACACACACACACGTACGTTGCTTTTCAACTTCATTGGTAAATTAAGAGTTTAGATAAAACCGTTCTGTCTTCTCATACATAACAATTTACCAAAAGACTCTAGCAGCCTTAAAAGGAGAAATCGATTAGCTCCTTAAGTTTGTGGTTAATCAATTGGACTGTGTTGCCTACGCTGAGTGCGTGCGGCTAGCACCAACAACCTGGTTCACGAGGTCATCAACTGGTACGAGGGCCACGACGGCGGCGCCTGCCAGAAGTAACCTTCAGGAGGAAACACTAGTACTTATTTATTTAGAAAACGTTTCGTCCCTGGGACCTTGATCACTTCTAACATTGATCAGTCCCAGAACAGAAACATCTGCTAGTAAATATGTTCTAGTGTTTCCTCACGCGTCTTTTTAAACTAATTTGTCGGTATCAATTACCAAGGTTTATAGTAACTCTCCTGAGGCTAGTATTGTGCCCACGAGCGTTGCTATGCTTGTTCTCTACATTAGAGCTCTATTGCTATAATGTGACTGGTGTGGGCACTTTCTTCTACCCGGAAAAGCTCTTAATTGTAATATTTTGTGGTTATTATTTTTTATTCCAGTGTCACGAGAGTATGACATTCTCCACACAGTCATGCCGTCTCACTTGTTTCTTTTCCATGTTTTACTCGGGAAATGCTTAGCCTAAGGTTCCCTCAACTGTATTCACTGAAACATAGGCGAATATAAAATCCTGGAAGGACTGGTCCTAAACCTGCATGCCAAAGTCACTCCGTATGAAAAAAATACATCCAATAAAATTATGGAACAAGACGAGTACACCAAGAGAAAACTCAGTGTGTCAGAGGTCCCCAACTCTTCAACGCCCTCCCTTTGTGCGTAAGGAGAATTACAAACCTCTACCAGATCAGTTCCTGATGAACAGGGCTGTGGGCCCAAACCAGAAGGCTTGGTCTGGGACCGAGCCGCAGGGATATTGACCCCCTAGGGCCAAAGACATCCTTCACGTATTCCATGCCTAAAACATTTTTACTAGAAATGTTTAGTTCATCTCGTGAGAGTGAGGAGTTTAAGCCATTACGTAATTTTTCTCTTAATTTAATCTTAACGTATTTTCGAGGTCATAGAATCTACACGTGTTTCCACAATGGAACTTTCCTCTTCTTAGCATACCTGCATTTTCTGGAGTGTTCATAACATTTCAGTACATATTTACATATACTTTATATGTGACTTCAGCACTTTGCTCTTCTCTTTGTCTAAGTGACATCTCCTTTAGGCAAGCTCCCAACACTAGACATGGTTTCTGCTCTATAGATTTTGCATACGAAAAGAACTTTCAATTTCACTGATGGTTACGGCGCTCACACGCTCCCTCCTCAAATTCTATTTGATTCATTATATAGTTGAATGTTTTCTATTTCTCTAACTAGCATTTATTTTCTTTCTTGAGTAAGACTGAAACCTTTATAAGGTTCTTTGATTTTTCGTCTGTGTCTATGGGTCTCTAACCTACATCTACTCTCTGACAGGTAACTGTATAATACATATCTTTAACGAGTTCCCAGGTTTTATTACTGGAGCCCCGCCATGGGCCAGGCTCCTGTATCAATACATACATGCACACATTTTTTGTATAAATGGTTTAAAAAACCGACAAGCTGATATTTGAGACTTGGGCAACATTTGGGAATCTTTATTGTGAAACCGCTTCGCCACCCAGTGGTTTCTTCAGTTCAATACAGAGAAGAACGATGGAAGATGAGTTCGAGGTGATCAGTCCTCGAGTCAATGTGTTCTATCTTGATAAAAGTACAGTATATCCACGCAGAAAGGGCTTATATACTACAGGCACATGAGGTGAAACAGTGTTAAGAAGAGTCAACACTGAACAATATTCCAAATGAGAGAGCACAAGCGATTTGAGAAGTGTCACCATGGGCATTATTTCCTTGTTTTGAAAGTTTTCCTTATCCACCCCGTCATCTTCCTGCTGTCGTGACCTTGGTCTTATTGTGTACTTTGGAATAATTTTATCAGCTGACCTTTCAAAGTCTTTCACGTGTTCCTTTCCTTCTATTTCACGATCCACTTGAGTTGTGTATACATTGTCCCTCTCGAATTCTTCATCTTTCCATACCTAGGCAGCTGGTACTTATCACCATTAAACGTCATGTTATTCTCCACTCCCCCCCCCCATACATACCTTTGATGAGTTCCGAGAGTTTTTCCTACTCCTAGAGCCCGGTCATGGGCTAGGCTCGTCTGGTGCTTGCCTAGTCATATACTATAAATAATCTAGCCGGAAATATAATTACTATAAGAAAGTGAGGCAATGTAATGCTTAAGGAAATGGTATAATGTAAATATGGATTGCATCTGCAACTTGGAGTACACCTGCCAGTCTGCTGACCTGCTCTCCCCGCTCCTGGCACCACCCCAACAATGCTGCGATCCTCTGTGTCGAAGGCTTTTGCAGATCCGTTTCTGGGAGGTGGTGAGGATTAGAAGTTTTATAAATTCTATCCATCAGTGATTTTGATTAATGTATGTAATGAAATTATTTCCTGAAGTCATGTGAAAGTGTTTGGAGTTTCCGCTTTATTTGAGTTTTTTTGTAATAATCTCGTGGTCGGAGCATCCTGGCTCGAAGGTCTGTTATTGTCTCTGGCGCCAGTGGCGTGTTGGATCATAGAAAAAAAATTGAGAGTCAATTAAAATTCGAAGTGCATTCAAGGTTGTTTTCCATTGTGCAAGGCAACATGGGCGTGACGTTTCCTGTCGCCTACTTACCTTATGTATCGCTCACAACACTCAATTCTGTTTTTATTCCCAAGAGTAAGAGACTTTCTTTTTTCCTTATGTAGATGGGTTTTTTTCAGTGTTTGCCGAGAGCAGCCGGAGCTGCTCGCGGCACTTGTTGAAGGAAGTGATCCACGGTCCTGCTGAAACCTTTTGTTCCGCTAATATTTCTTACAGTATATCTGCTAACGCAAGATATAAATGATATTTAAATTCAGTAAAATGCTATATAATAAATTTAGCATTAAATAAGATCACACAACCCCAAAAAAGATAAAAAATACAAATCAAATAATGGTATTATAAAACCTGAACACTGTAAGTGTTAGAAGTGGAGTTTTTTTAGTGGGGAGGGTTGACCAGCCCCTCAAAGGCCACAACACCAACCACACTTGTACTTCATACACAAACATCTCTTCCAACTTAACAACGAAGTATGATTTCATTGCTAACTAAATACAGAGTAAAATTAGGTTAACCAAACATGTCCAAAAAGGTAGATGCAGAAGTAGCAATAGTAGTAGTAGCTGGTAGTTGTGGTTATTGTTGCTGTTGTGGTGGTGGTAGTGGTGGTGGATGTCTTGTTTTTTGTTGCTACATTTACAGAGCAGTTTGTCCTAAGTAAAATAACTAACATTTAATTTTGGTTTTGGATTAAACGGTGCAATAACTGATGCTATATGAGAGAGAGGTGGGTGGAGGTGGCAGTGTGTGGATCAACAAGTGGTTCAGCCAGCAAGTTGTCTCACACTACAATACCCGCCATAATGGGACAAGCTGGTTATGATGATGAAGGCAAAGCATACATCACTATTGTACACCATGCTCACCCGCTGTACATGACCCGCGAGCCAGCCAACCACCACTTAAGTGATCCGGTCATCAATCAGGTGGCTTGGTCTGGGACCGGGCCGCGAGGACGATGACCCTCGAGAATCAACAACAGGTAGGGAGGTAACCATACAATACGTCTTCAGATTGTATTGTACTGATAAAGACACTGGATGACGAAACGTCTACCAAGCAAAGATACCCAGCTGCTGCACCTATCTAATTCATCATGTCAGCCTTAAACCAACGTTGGTTTCTTACATGCGGTTCGAAGCAATTTACGTTCTACAATCTAGATTCTCTCTTATTAGCCACGTACCATAAATATAATAACATAAAGACAAGAAAACTTCTGCGGAAACAGAAAACGAACACCCACTGACTGCCTAATAATCACGATTTCATTATCACGTCAAAATCACATGTCTGACGTTTCCTGTCAATGTCAAGTACAAACGTTACCCATGATGGGCTGTGTGATAACACGTCTTTCTCACAGCAATCAACACAGCTAAGGACAATTTTCTTTAGCAACTGATCTACCAGTCTGTCATGACTACACTGACCTTCCGTTTACAAAATTTGGTTGGTGGCGGTTAACTATACGTAAATGTGTTAGTTGCCGTTAAATTACCTTATAATAATTAATATAAACGTTAATTGGAGGACAAGTTGCGGTCTGCGCCGAGAGCTGAGGCACTCTAAAAACTAATAAAAGCAATGTGTGCGATTTGAAAATAAGACCTGGACTAGAAGAGGTGAGTAGGCTCAGAAGATATTTTGGAATGCCCCAACAAGATAAGTTTAATGAGTGTGTCGAGAGACTGGATCCTGCTACACCAGCTACCACTCGCACCTGCTGTGTAGTAGGCGGAAGCTGCCCTTAGGAAAGTATAATAATTTCAACCAAGTTTACAAATTTGTCTTAGTGTAAATACCCATTAAGCAAGCCACTATTAGCACAAAGAAACAAAAAATTATCTGTACAAATCAAGGTCTTGTGGCATTGTTGTTGACATGTTGGTGTTGACATGCAAACCACATCAATATGACTGCGGCTGGAGAAGCAGCACCCAGAGCATCAACGGCTCCAACTAGGTACAGCGTCGGCCATTCTGAGCACCAAATCTATCATTATCAGCATCATTCACCTAAATTCTTCATGAAGGTAAAATATAATCAAGTGATCTTTGACATACCTGAAAACGGTTTCAAGAGTTATCTACTCTCGGTACACTTGCAAACTTCCCTAGTGGCCGTTTCAGCCTAAAAACTAGTGCACGCGGTGAGACGGTCCCACTATTTCTCTGCAGTAATGAATTCTCTCTATATATATTCTAGGTAGGATATCTCACCTAACTAGGATATCATTACCATACGGTAATTTAAACGAGAGAGCACCCAACCACCGTCCTGGCCTTGTGCACAGTTGCTGAACGTTAGGTCTCTTGATACCCTAGACATTTGACCTATCCCGTCCGTTCTATGATTATATTAGGGCTTGCTGTGTCCTGTTTTTGTTTCAAGTTACTTTATGTCATTTGATAGAACTGTATTACAATTTTGAATAAATATTCAATTCGATATTTTACCTATTATACCACATGACTAAAAATTAATTTAAAAAGATATCACTTCATTATCGCTTCTGTCAAACATTTATAAAAATACGTATACATAACAAATGAATACCGGGTTTCCTCCACTGCTTCCGTAACTTTGTCATAGTTGTCCTACGGTTAAAGGAGACAAGATCATCCAACTCTAAACTCAAGTTGACTCGAGTTGTGCAGCTCGTGCCCTAACAACGAACTTCCAAGTTAACTTCTTACCACAGTCTCAAAGACACAATATTCTGTGATGTTGACGTCGCTAATCTTTTGATTTTTGCCAATGCTCTGCCGACTCTTTATTGGGTTATGTCAGCAGCTTTTAGGCGTCTCTGGTTCTAACCTGAATGTCAGCTTTATCTTAAGTACACAGTGCCCCTGTTGATGGTAGATGAGCGTCCCTCCCTGCGACTAGGACCCATTACTCATTCAACAAGCAATTAACGACCCTTATCTATTAATGATTCTTGGGATTATTGCCCCTGCGTCTGGGTCTGATGCCTGGCTTCCTAAATTAAAATTAAAATATTACATAAGTAAGAGCTACTAAGAAATACACTGGAGAGTAAAAATGTATATTGAAAATAAATACAAGTTAACCCGTCACTCTACGTACTCACAAGAAATGGTGCAAGGGATACCTGAGGACGTTTCCAGGGGTTAATGGCCCCGCGGCCTGGTCCCAGACCAGGTCTACTGGAAGACCAAGCCCTGACCAGCTATTACTTTTGGCCACACGCAGTCCAACGTACGAACCATACCCCTGCTGGTCAAAAGCTTGTTTGAGGAACGTGTCCAGTTCCCACTTGAAGACAGCCAGAGATTCGTTGGTAATTACCCTAATGAACAGTGGGCGGGCTTTGACGAGTCGGGGACCTCTGACGAGTAATAGTCGCGCTCCTGCCTTTTAGTAGAGGTCATTTGTAATGTCTGCCAAGTCTCTTATTATATGGAGTGATTTTTGAGTTCAAAATTGGAACCAGTCCCTCCAGAATTTTCCACGTGTAAATTATGTACCTTTCTCGCCTATGTTCCAAGAAATACAACTGAAGGGACGTCAAGCGTTCCCAGTAGTTTAGATTGAGTAAAAGTTCTCTACGTTTTCCAGCTCAGCAATCTCGCCTTCCTTGGAGGAAGCCGTCAATACACAACAGTGTTGCAGCCTGGAGAGAACAAGTGATTTGAAGAGTACCATCACTGACTTAGCATCTGAGTGAAAAGTTCTAGTATTCCAGCCAATCATTTGCCACTGCGGTAGCGATCTTTCAAAACAAGATATCTGAGCCAATGATGATACTCTTCAAGTCACTTCTGTTCAAGATGACTGGAATACTACTGCATACTGACGGCCCCCTTCAAAGAAGGCAAGATTGCAGAGCTGAAAAGCGTACAAAAAACTTTGCAAGACTATTAAACAGCCTCCCACCACACATACAGAGGATTACCAATAAACCCCTACCTGTCTTCAAGAGGGACTTGGAGAGGTTTCTAAAGTTACTTCCTGATCAGCCGGGCTGCAATTCGTACGCTGAACTGCATAAGGCCAGTAGTAACAGTCTAATTGATTTTTTGAACACTTCAGGTACAAGATAATTTCTCTGGCACATATCAGTAACCTAAACTGTTAAGTTACCAGTGAATTAAATGTGTAATCTAAGAAAGCAATACACGCACCCTATCATTCCCATATTTTGCCTTTTCAGTTACACATAGGAAAAAAAAGAGAGGAGTAATCAAACATGTTACCTTCAAAAGTTTACACCCATCGTACGAGCTCCTCAACAACAGTCAAACAACGTACCTGTTAAAAAAGAAAATCACATTAATACTCTGAGTATTACTACACAAGCGGACTAAATGACCATACATTAAGTAGTGAAATATTACTTGGAGTAAGTGATATGAGGACTAGTACATGTACCTGTCTTCAACTCTAAGTAACTCTGGGTACCAAGTGGATACAACTATCCCAGAATGATCAACTATGTTCTCGTCTCTTGTATTCTCATCGTTTAAAAAGTCTACTATGAAATTTCGATGCGCTTCTTCGTATATACTCGAAAGACCTTAGATAAGTATCTAAATGCACAAAAATAAATTTTAACGTACGGGCATACTGTTTCACTAAGGTAGACTGTCAGAAGCGTGAAACACAAACCTTAGAATAACCTTTTACCACAATAAGAAACCCCTGCCTCATGTATTCAAAGAATGTTTTTATATGTAAAACTGCCAACAAGTAGATATAGATGGTAATGGAGAGAATGCAATTGAGAAGGAAGTGAACAATAGATGAACTGGAAGCAGAAACCTCAAATTCTCATCATGCACATGGTGACATTATCATGAAAACAACAGATACCTACATCTACTGGTCTCAAGATGTGATGAATGGTTTAGAAAACCGACAAGTTGAAGAATTGAGACACTTATGCAACACATGGGAATCTTTATTGAAGAAACGTTTCGCCACACAGTGGGGAAACGTTTCTTCAATAAAGATTCCCATGTGTTGCATAAGTGTCTCAATTCTTCAACTGGTCTCAAGATGCCTGCCTGCCTCTTCTCCCTCCCTCCTTAACATGTACAATATCTCTGCCTCTCCCTCCCCCCTTTTCTCTCTCACTCTCTCAACCTGTACACTATGTAGGTCACATAAAACACGTATATTTAAGAGCAAAAACATTTTAAGAAAAGAACTGGTTTTTACTAACAATGTAGTTGACAACAAATAATTCTGAAATGGATGAAAGATTTACTTTAACTAAAGATGGAAAAATACCAAATTTTCTGCCGATACCGATACCATCAACACTGGACGATATCCACCGATAGTGATATTGTGGCACGTCCCTAATTTTAACAATATGTTAAGCGAGGTTGAGACCTAGTCTACCCCATCCCCTCTATTGCCTCTACAGAGTTAACCAGTAACACCAATCCACACCAAGTACTGAAGTGTGGTGAGGAAGCCGTCCTGATGAGGTTCTCGAGTTTTTCTACTCCCGAAGCCCGGCCTTAGGCCAGACTCCTCTGGTGCTTTCTTGGGCAACCAGTCTGTTGTTGGCTACCCGCTGGCCCAGATATCCATCATTGTCTGGTTGATCTGACACTTGGAGAACCTTGTCCAGTTTCTTTTTGAAGATTTCTACCCTTGAACCAGCAGAGCTTCTGATATCTTCTGTACATGATATTCTGGAAGCACAAATGTTGATAAAATGTTATCTTGTTGTGCCCACAGTGCCCCTACCTTTCATTGGGTTTATTTTGCACTTCCTCCCATATCTCTCACTCCAGTATCTTATGGCAGTGTGCAGAATTAGGATACCACCCTCCAGTAATTTCCGTGTATATATCATCGCCTGCCTGCCCCCCCCCCCCTGCCTCTCTCTCTCTCTCTCTTTCTCCACTCGAGTGAGCACATTCTAGAACTTTAAGGTATTCTCAGTAATTTAAATGCTTTATTGGCTCTATGCGAGCCGTAAATAATCTCTGTTCCAGCGCTTATCTCTCTCCTGCCCTGAATGGGACCTGATTGACCAGACAAACACCAGACGAGATTTGCCGAAGGCCAGGCCCCGGGAGTAGAAAAATTCTCGAAACTCATCAAAGGTATATCAAAGGTAAAGATACTCTAAATGAGAGAGCTCAAATTATTAGAATACTGTCACCATTGACACCATTTCCCTTGTTTTGAAAGTTCTCATTATCCATTCTGTCGTTTTCCCGAGTGTAGTGACATTTGCCTTAATGCTTTCCTTAAAAGGTCAGCCTACATAATTACTCCCAAATCTTTCACATGTTCTATTCGTGCTATTTCTATGATCCTTTTTTTGTTCTGAACAGAGCCCCTTTAGGGTTCTTCATTCTTTCCATCTCTAAACAGACAGAACTATCATTAAACGTCATGTTCTCTAATAAGTTCCCGCATTTTTTTTTTGTCTTCTACTGAAGTGATTTTCAAACTGTGGTATCAGACTTTGCAAAAGCCTTCGACAAGTGTGACCATGGTGTAATAGCACACAAAATGCGTGATAAAGAAATAACAAATTGGTAGATGGATTTATAAATTCCTGACAAACAGAACACAAAGAGTAATAGTAAATAGAGTAAAGTCCCAGGCAGCCACGGTAAAAAGCTCTGTTCCACAAGGCACAGTACTCGCTCCCATTCTACTCCTTATCCTTCTTTCTGGCAGACAGAGATGTCTGTGTCAGAAATGACAATACGGGTGTCATCCGCAAAGGATGACACCCGGATCACCATGGAAGACAAAGCGGACATCAACCAAATCTTCGAATGGGCCACTCAAAACAATACTAAGTTCAACGAGGAGAAATTTCAACTACTCATCAGATATGGGAAACTTGTGGAAATTAAAAAATTATCAGGGTATACGACAAATTCTAACCATACATTAGAGCGAAAAAGTAATGTGAAGGACCTGGGAGTGATATTGTCAGAGGATCTAGCCTTCAGAGACCACAACAATGTATCTACCTCATCCGCTAGGAAAATGATAGGATCGATAATGAGAACCTTCAAAACTAGGGACGCCAAGCCCATGATGATTCTCTTCAAATCGCTTGTGCTCTCTAGGATGGAATACTACTGTACATTAACGGCCCCCTAAAAGGCTGGCGACATAGCAGACCTGGGCAGTGTCCAAAGATCTTTCACGGTACACAGGCACCTAAATTAGTGGGAATAGTTGAAGGTCCTTGATCTGTATTCCCTGGAACGCAGGCGAGAGAGATACATGGTAATATACGCTTGAAAGGTCCTGGAGGGATTGGTACCAAACCTGCACAAGAAAATCACTCCCCGTGAAAGCAAAAGACTCAGCAGGAGATGCAACATTCCCCCGATGAAAAGCAGGGGCGCCACGAGTACATTGAGAGAAAACACAGTAAGTGTCCAGGGCCCAAGACTGTTCAACTGCCTCCCAGCATACATAAGGGGAAATACCAATAGACCCCTGGCTGTCTTTAAGAAGGCACTGGATAGGCACCTAAAGTCAGTACCTGACCAACTGGGCTGTGGTTCGTATGTCAGCTTGCGTGCGGCCAGCAGTAACAGCCTGGCTGATCAGACCCTGATCCACCATGAGGCCTTATCTCAGACCGAGCCGCGGGAGCGTTGACCCCCGAAACCACCTCCAGGTAAACTCCACCTAAAAGGGACCAGGAGGCGCACACCTCGTATAACAAATCATAGTAGTTATGGTAGTTATGACAATTCCAATCCAAGTGATTTTTTAGTGGTAGGAAACGAAGAAAGAAAATGGAAAGAGATAACCAAAATAGTCCACCACCTTGGAGCCTTGTTGGACTGGAGGCACAGCCAGTGACCCCTCCGGACTCGACTACTGATGCCAACAACGAAATCCCCCCAACAAACATGCAACACAACCTCATTTATATTTGCTAATATACAGGGCCTTAATTAAGCCATCCACCAACAACAAAATACCTTTGTTTGCAGCCTTCACAGAGACCCACACATAAGATTACTTTGACAGTGAAATATGAATACCTGGATACAACCTTTTCAGATGCGACAGAAAGAACAGGCAACAAGGAGGGATTGGCCTGAATGTCAAAGAGTCGCTCATTTGCACGGAGACACTGAACACCACAAATGATAGTTGAAGTTCTAACAATAAAAATCGAGAACCAAAACTTAATCATTGTGCTTGTATATGAGCTGCCAGATGCAACTTCCCAACAGTTCCAGGAACAGCTATCAAAAATTGACACCTGTCTGAAAAACCTTCCAGCCCCATCCCCAAACATCTTGCTGCTTGGTGACTTCAATCTAAGACATACAAAATGGAAGAATGTAGCAAATAATGTCGTAGCAGAAATAATCAGCTCAGATGAAAAGTCACACACACATGAGCTGCTGAATTTCTGTAATAAACACACCCCAAGTCAGTAGATAGTGGAGCCAACAAGACTGGAGAACAAACTACACCTTATTTTCACAAATAATGAGGACCTAGTAAGGAACATATCAAAAACATCTAATTCTGATCACAATCTAATCGAAGTCCAGATTTACACGCACAGAGAGTCCTGATCAGCAAAAGGCACACAGCTAATGGGATAAATCAGCGTTGTGGAGAGCTATCTTACCAGGAAAGTAATTAAGAACATATCCTGTGGTGGGTGGATCTTAATAGCTCCCCAGAGTCACGTATAAAATGGTTATTTCTCTCCTGGGTCAACCTGGACAGAGTTTCTCCCCACGTCCAGCCTCTGAAAAAGTCTCTCCAGTGACTCCCTAATTAATCAATATTGGTAGCAAACCTAACTCTCCCTGCTAAACATGTGTAGCTCAAAGAGTGAAATTTTCTAATATTTAAACAGTGTAAGAAATCATATGTACATCATAGCCAGTGTAAAATTTATGTACAGGCGTTCAAAAGAAACTTGCTAAGTTCCTGGAAGCCAGTCATGATAAGCCAGGGCGTTGGTGATTATTTTTAACTAAGTGAAACAAGCACCAAAATACTGAATAACCAGGCGGTCAAGTAGGAGGCCTTGATCGTTGACCACGCCAGTAAAAGTTCTGGGTTACCGGTCGTGCTCAGTGCTCTGAGTATGTCAGGCCACCATGATACCCCTACGTGTAACCATGGCAACTTAGGCTCAGTAGACAAAGCAACATAATGCAAACTGGCTCTAGCATGCACTCCATCAGTCACCTCCCCGTCCCCCTAAATCACCTTGCAGGTGCTGCTGGCTTCTACCGCAGAATTAATAACTGCAGGAAACTACACTGGCCACGACTTCACTTGAATACCAATACCTCTGCTACAGACCAATTAAGATAAAAATACCACTGATATGGCAACACCCTTCATTGTACGACAATAAACTTGCTGGATGACAACACATCATCATCCATTTAGCCAACAATTAGTGAAGAGTGTACCTACCTCAAGGTCAATATAAAAAAAAAACAAGAGGCGGTATGTGATTACTGTGTGTGAATGATGATCAACACACGAGCAACGGGTATTGCTGCTGTGTGTACACACACACACACACACACACACACACTTCTCCATTCAGTTGCTCCACGTGCAAATATAACGTCATGCTTCACCATTTTGTCAGCCACAGTACTGAAGTATACCTGGAGAGCCCCTGGGTCGCTGACCAGGCCTCCTGGATGATCAACTGCTCATTCAAGTTGTTTTTGCTAGCAGCATTTCTGAGCCCAACATTCACACAACCGGCTGATCAGCGACGATTTCGAGAAACTTGTGACCAGTTTCAGCTTCAAAACTTGTGACCAGTTTCATCTTCAAAATAAGGACTGGTGGTAAGACATATTGCTGGGACCATATTGTAGTAGACAGTCCTCGTAACCAGTAATTATTTTAATGAGATAAATTGTTTTATTTAAATTATTTCGTTTACACACCAACTACCTGTTAATGACTTCAGTGATCATTGCACCAAAGGATGGATGATCATGCTATATTGTCCAACACAGCCTTATCTTCCACCTACCTTTCTTCAAGCCACTGGTTGGCGAAACGTTACCACAATAAAGATATCTTAGCGTTAAACAATTTGATTCCCCGGATGCACAGAGGGAGAGCGCTGAAGAGTCGGGGACCTCTGACACTCATCTAGTTCTTTTAGTGTACTCGTTTCACTTCTGCATTTAAATGTCGTTATTTTACACTGACTGTCAAGTCTCTTGCCACACAGTGATTTCGGTGTTCAGTTTGAAACCAGTCCTCTAGGATTTTCCAGTATATATTATGTAACTTTCTCGCCTACGTTCCCAGTGTAAACTAAAATTCCACTAATCTCTCTCTAATCTACTAGTAACTATCCTTTTACACTGTAAAACACTTCGCTTTACGGCGTTTCGCTAATACATCGTTTTCATTTACACCCATTCTTGATCTATTTAGACCTCCTACAACAAATATATGCACCACTTACAAAAAGCTAAGGATGAAAATATTTCAAGTATTGAGCACACTGTATATGCATTATTTAGGCCTAACTCTAGTACTCATTTAATACGTATATGACAGTGTAAACATGTTGTCAGGCTTTTATATTAATTTGAAAGCGAAAAAAACTATGCTTTACTTTACAGCGATTTTCTCTTTACAGCGGTAGCTCGGAACCTAAGCTGCTGTATAAGCGGGCCCTCCTGTCCATTATCTAAAACACTGGAACCGGTGGCTGGCTCCGAGGGAGCATTCTACCCTCACGGCCCTGTCAAGCTTCCTTGCTGACTACCAAGGTTATGTAGGCTCGTAGGTCTACATGGCCTTGATATCAAAGTCTGGCTGATATGGCACTTGCAGCGCCTACTACATTTCTTCTAATAAAGGCATATTTATCGATCACAGACCAGGAAATCTTTAAAGGCATGTAAGTTCCCCTGGTCTTCTAATAACATGTTCATTTTTCCACTATAATCTAACTTTCCATAATTACTATCGCATTTGCTTTGTATGAATTAAGGAAAGATCCTAGACTTCACCTTACGAAACAAAGCAAATGCGATAGTAGTGGAAAAATGAACACGTTATTAGAAGACAGAGGTACTTACGTGCCCCTTAAAGCATGTCAGGAATGAATGTTTCACTATTATCTTCAATATTCTTAAATTCTAACAAACTTTTCATTGTAATTTTTAAGAACATGCAAAGTACGAGGACCTAAACCAAGTCTCCTTACCATCGCAATACAGGTAATGGTGATGGTTCAGGAATCATCTCTCAAGACCCCATATTTATGACGTAGTTAGTGAAGTTGTTGGTACTCGCCTCACATAGCAACCCATCCTCTTAATAACTATGTCACACTTTGACAGGGTTTCCAGCCCATTTCTAGGTTAGGTTAGGACGGGCTGCACACAGACCGACGAAGGCACAAAGCTGAGAATTTAAAGGAGTCACAGCCAACACCGCTCCCTATTTCAAACATTCGGCACAACCCACACTGCTATCTCAGCCGATCATATAAATCAGGCAGCTACCTAGAATACTTTTAACAATTAGTGTGCACTACACGCATCACTCTCGCCAACATTTTGAAAGCCTTACAAACGTGCTTCTCATTAAAGTAATCTCGCTGCACAGGTTTATAACCTGTACACCATACCGCAGTAAGGGGTACATTGATTCAGCCCCAGACTAACACAGCGGTCACAACCGTAGCTGGCACCATCAGCAGTTAGGTACCAGCAGGAGCTGAAGCAACAATTACTCCTAGCCCTCACTCGGCCCAGGATATGCAACCAGCTCTCAGCAACATTCTGCAACCCACCCATAAATTCTTTAACACTGAATAAATTAAGAAAAAAGTACATTGTTGTTTGTATTCTTGTGGACACGTGATATACTTTGCTACAAGGTACAGAACGGGCATCAGTAGACATGTATGCATGCGGGCTGCAGACATGCCTAATTTTTCAGGTTGTTACTAGGGTGCTCGTGGGCTGGTTGATAGTATCCTCAGCTCACACACTGAGGACCCGGGGGTGGGTCCGGCAATGATGAAACGTTGGTCATGCTTCCTTACACCTGATGCCCTTGTTCACGACTGTTAGAATACTGGTGTGGATCGCATCCTGGGAAACAAGGATAACCAGAGTTGCCAGAAATGCTCTGCATAACCAGGGGCTTTCTATACAGTATGCAAATGATGTCAGGTTAGGTCTTTATCACTTGTACCATATACTTGTAGAAATAAACAAATAGGATGTATACTCAGGCCGGACTTCTAGAGAAGAAAACTCGTGAAACTGCTCAAGTATATATCAGAGAAATGAAAATTTTGAATGATGATATTTGAATCCGATACTGCAAATCTTTCCAGGCTGACTAATCCTGGAACTGCTGGAAATTTACATTTGGTAGTTTGTATTCAAATATAATTAAATGCTGATTACATATTTTGAGTGCAGGCACATTAACTGGGAATAAATAAGAACATGAGAACATAAGAATAAAGCAACACTGCAGCAGGTCTACTGACCCAGGTCCAACTCCCGCACATTTAATACTACCGCTACGAGGCTACCTGGAGTTTGTTCCACGTATCTACAACTCTACTGCCAAACCAGTACTTCTAAATCTAAATTTGTACAACTTTAATCCACAGTTGCGAGTCCTGTCTTGATTGGATATTTTCAATGCATTATTGACAATATATCCCCTTTATGTGTCCATGTTCCCCATTAATATTTACTTCAATTATCTCCCCTAATTCAACGTCTTTCCAGAGGGTGCCTGTCCAGTACCTTCAGCCTATCTTCGTAGGAAAGGTTTATAATACATGGAATCAATATTGCCATCCTTCTCTATTTTACAGCGCATTTATGTCCATTCAGTAATATGGAGACGACAAATGAGCAGCATAATCCACAGTTCATAACACCTACCAAAAATATATAAAGTTGAAATATAAACTTAGAACTTTAATTATTTATACTTCATGTGAAGTCAAGAATTATATTACCTCTACTGTGAGCACTTAAGTACTGTTGTCTTGGCTTAAATTTCTAGTAACCAGAACTCCTAAATCTTTTCCTATTTACTTTAACAAGGATGTACATTATTTAGATTATTGTGCCTTTTGATAAATTCCGAGTTTTTCTACTCCCGTAGTAGAGCCTTGGGCAGCAGCAACAGCCTGGTCAGCCAGGTTGTTGCTGCTGGTGGCTCGCTGACCCACATATTCATCACAGCCTGGTTGATTTGGAACCTGGTGAAGATACCTGTCCAGTTTCTTCTTGAAGACTTCTACACTTGTCCCAGTAGTGTTTGATATCTTCTGGTAAAATGTTGAATAGTCTTGAGTCACAGACGTTGATAGTGTTCCCTCACAGTGCCCACTGCACTATCATGTATGAATAGATGTTACAGCCTCATGACTTGGAAATTCTTCTGTATATAATTTCCTCCAGAACCCGTAGACCACCTGAACAGCGATCTCGGATTTCTTCGCTGATTCACTAAGATTCATTAAGCTTTCATTATGATCTAAGCGTATATGTTTTCTTGTTGTACAACATTCTTTGCCTTACCTGGAGGTTACCTGGAGGTTATTCCGGGGATCAACGCCCCCGCGGCCCGGTCCATGACCAGGCCTCCCGATGGATCAGGGCCTGATCAACTAGGCTGTTACTGCTGGCCGCACGCAGTCCAACGTACGAGCCACAGCCCGGCTGATCCGGCACTGACTTTAGGTATCTGTCCAGCTCTCTCTTGAAGGCAGCCAGGGGTTTATTGGCAATTCCCCTAATGCTTGATGGGAGGCTGTTGAACAGTTTTGGGCCCCGGACACTTATGGTGTTTTCCCTTAGTGTACCAATGGCGCCCCTACTTTTTATTGGCGGCATTTTGCATCGCCTGCCCAGTCTTTTACTTTCGTAGGGAGTGATTTCTGTGTGCAGATTTGGGACCATTCCTTCCAAGATTTTCCAAGTGTAGATTATGATACATCTCTCCCTCCTGCGTTCCAACGAGTACAAGTCAAGTGCTTCCAAGCGTTCCCAGTAGTTAAGGTGCTTGACAGAACTTATACGTGCAGTAAAGGATCTCTGTGTAGAATCTTTGCCTGATATCCATCTCCACAGTGTCATTAAAACCACGGATACAGCCCCACTTTACAAAGGTGGCAGCAAAGCAAATGACCAAAACTATTGGCGGATAATCTGCAGTTGGAACATTCTAAAAGACTGGTCCCAAATATGCATACCAAAATCATTTCCTGGTAAAGGAAATGATTTAGTGCAAGTGCCCCCAATAACAAGAAGTGTAACGAGCACACCAAGAGAAAATTCAATAAGTATAAAGAGAACAAGACTTTTCGGATACCCTTCCCTTCATAAGAAAGATTACCAATAGATCCGTCTTCAAGTTAAGTGCCTCGATTTAGTTCCTGATTAGCCAGGGTGTGGGGGTTTACGTTGGAGTGCATTTCAATAGCCTGGTTGATCAGGTCTTGGATCAGACCGTGGGAGGGGGAAGTAACCCCCATAAATCGTCTTCAGGTAAACATTCATTCAAGTCTCACCATTGTCAGGAAAGTAAAACAACGGCAATGGCCAAAAAAATGAGGCGGCGGCGGCAGTATTAGTAGTAAGGAAGGAGAAAAGGGAGGGGGCAATGGGGTGGGTGGGTGTATGGATGGACGGAGGGGAGAGGGAGAGAGGGAAGGAGGGGGGAAATAGGGAGGTACGGAGGGAGTAGTGTTAGGCAAGTGTAGGTGAGGTCAATCCAGGAAATGCTTCACGATGGGAAGTACGCCAGGCATGCACTACACACTTTCTTAACCACCATAAGTAATATGCCCACATATTCCCTCCCTCCCCCATACAACAACACAACTACCACCAAAGCGACGTGCCAGCATCTGCGTAAACTACCTGCCTGTTAGTCTCAGACTAGATCTCCTGGTTGATGGCACAATCTGCCTGCTGGTGTGCTCGTTACAAGCAGCCCAGAATAACGAGAACTAACCAGTCCGGCTGATCAGAAACAATTTGCGGGAACGTATTGGGTTCTTCCCGGAAGATAATCTATCTCCCTGTTGTGGAATCCGGAGTCATTGTCTCTGCGGCTCAGTCCCAGACAAGACTTTGTGTGTGATGGCCTGATCAGTCAGCTGTTCGGTTTGCGCTAGTAGGACGCATGATACTGTAGGTACCACAGTCCGGCTGATCAGGAACTAGAGGAATTCATCAACTTCCGTCTAAAAAAACAGCTCGGGATCTGGTAATTTCCCTTAGATATGAAGGGAGAATGTTGATAAATCCTGTTCCTTTTACACTTACTAAGTTACTTCTCTACCCCTGCTTTCCACTGGGAGAATATTACACTGTATGCCAAGCCTTCAGCTCTCGTAAGGAGCTCATCTGTAGATAATTCTGGAGGTTCCTGCCCCAGCGGCACCTGTCCCAAACCAAGCCTCCTGATGTTGGCCGCACGTAGGCATCACAACCAGGTTGATCAGGAACTAACCTGAACTTAAATTCCTTCTTGAACACACGTAGGGGATGTTCGTCTTCCACCTTATATATGGTGGGAGGTCGCTGAAAATTTTTAGTCCTATTTACTTAGTAGTTTTATTCTATTACAAGTAATACCGCCAGAATTTTCTAAGTTAAAATTAAGATGCTTTCTCGCCAGTGTTCGCAAACGTACAGTGTGAGGGCAGTGAGGAGAACCCAATATAGTTCATTCTGGTGACTGCATCGGCAATTTCGACTGTCGTAAAAATGGCTGTTAGTGTACAACAATATTCCAGCCTAGAGAGAATAACGGACTTAAAATAGTATTACTGACTTGGCATTTCTTGTTTTCAAGGTTCTAGTTATTCAGGCTATTATTTTCCTTGCGGATGTGACAGCAACGTTTGTAACATCTGTGACCCTTAAACTTTATACTATTATCTTCCAGTAGCGTTAATCTGAAGTCAATCACATGCCTGGTCTCAGACCGGGCCGCAAGGGCGTTGACCCCCGAAACCCTCTCCAGGTATACTCTCTAAGTATGCCTTTTATTTTCTACTGAATACTTTTGAGTTTATTCTATACTCGCTTCCAATTTTTATGTCAAACTTTCCTTAGCAAATAAACTGGAAGTTTCCGTCACTGAACATATCGTGTGTGGCCCACTGAAGACTTACTTTATATTAACTTGGAGACTTACTGTGTCCTAAGTGGATCCCACTCTCATTCAAATTATATCATCGACTGTAATTACTGCAATTAATGAAATGACAAAACAAATGAGTAAAAAGTGCGCTTTGAGGAATGGAGCGTTTCAGACTATTTTGTTGATTAATACTCTCTGGGTTGTACAAGTTAGATGAAGGATGGATGAGCCTTTCAGCCAGTTCTTGTGGAGGCTACTTGTACACACAGTAACGCTGAGCTGATAGCTGCTGGTACCTTCAACCTTCAGTCCAATACCTGGACACAAGCTTCCCACACTGTCGCCTCCCACTACATAACCTTTATCAAAAACTTTTCCCTTTAATTACTTTAATGATAAAAATGGCGACTTCCCCAGTAATAAAAGTGGGTATAATTTAAGCAGCAATAATGTCTATATGGTTACTTAATGAGTAAAAGAAGTAAATATGCCGTCATTATCCAAATGTAAGTAATTATGTGATATGTGAAGGTTCATGGTTCTTGCCCCTACCATCCAGGTAGGTGTAATGACCTCATCACTGGTGCTATTACCTTTTGCCAACACTACCTGTGATACAAATGTGAGAGATAAACATGTGTTTCAGTGGTTGAGCGATCCCAGACAGGATTACGGCTCTATCACATGACCCCAGCGCTCTATCTCAACGCACGCAAAAACTTTACTAGCTGTACCTTTGATAAGTTACATGTAGCTAGCTCATCCTCACTTTTATAAGAACATAAGAACGAAGGAACACTGCAGAAGGCCTACTGGCCCATGTGAGGCAGGTCCAAGTCTCCTACCGGCTTAAGCCAATGCACCCAACCTAGTCAGGTCAGGTCACATTGACTTAAGGGAGGAACACGGCAACCGACCTGGTAGCACAAGCTATCAGGTCCAACTCACACCCACCCACATCCACTCATGTATTTATCCAACCTATTTTTAAAGCTACACAACGTTCTGGCCTCTATAACTGTACTCGGGAGTTTGTTCCACTCATCCACAACTCTATTACCAAACCAGTACTTTCCTATATCCTTCCTGAATCTGAATTTTTCCAACTTAAAACCACTGCTGCGAGTCCTATCTAGGCTAGATATTTTCAGCACACTATTTACATCCCCTTTATTTATTCCTGTCTTCCATTTATACACCTCAATCATATCCCCCCTAATTCTACGTCTTTCTGGAGAGTGCAGATTCAGGGCCCTTAATCTATCCTCATAGGGAAGGTTTCTGATACATGGGATCAACTTTGTCATCTTCCTTTGTACATTTTCCAGAGAATTTATATCCATTCTGTAATACGGTGACCAAAACTGTGCAGCATAATCTAAATGAGGCCTAACCAAGGATGTATAGAGTTGAAGAACAACCTGAGGACTCCTATTATTCATGCTTCTTGATATGAAGCCAAGGATTCTATTAGCTTTATTGCGAACACTTATGCACTGTTGTCTTGGTTTCAGATTACTGCTAACCAGAACTCCTAAATCTTTTTCGCAATCCGTAATATTAAGATATACATTATTTAGTTTATATGTGGCATGGTTATTGTCCTGTCCAACATTTAGAACTTTGCATTTGTCTATATTAAACTGCATCTGCCACTTCTCCGACCACTGCATCAGTCTATTCAAATCTTCCTGGAGTGCTCGAATGTCCTCGTCAGAATGAATTCGACGGCCTATTTTGGTGTCATCGGCAAACTTGCCGATGTCGCTCTTTATGCCCTCATCTATGTCGTTTATGTATATTGTGAACAGCAGGGGGCCCAACACTGACCCCTGTGGAACACCGCTCGTGACGCTTCCCCACTCTGATTTCTCCCCATTTATGCAAACTCTCTGCTGCCTATTTGTCAACCATGCCTCTATCCAGGAAAAAATTTCTCCTCCTATTCCATGTGCTTTAATTTTCCTCAATAGTCTCTGATGTGGGACCCTGTCAAAAGCCTTACTGAAGTCCATATACACAATATCATATTCATTACCATGATCTACCTCCTCAAATACCTTAGTGAAAAAAGTTAATAAATTCGTAAGGCAGGAACGCCCCTTTGTAAAACCATGCTGAGATTCGTTGATTAATTTATGCTTTTCAAGGTGGCTACGAACTGCCTCGGCAATTATTGATTCCATAAATTTTCCCACTATGGAGGTTAGGCTTATTGGTCTATAGTTCGAAGCTAAGGACCTGTCACCTGTTTTGAAAATAGGTATCACATTTGCCATTTTCCACTTATCTGGCACCATGCCAGTTTGTAGTGATATGTTGAAAAGATTAGCCAAAGGTGTGCTAAGCTCCTCTTTACATTCCTTTAGAACCCTTGCATACAGTTCATCAGGGCCTGGGGATTTGTTAGGTTTTAATTTATCTATTTGCCTAAGGACCATGTCACTTGTGACTCTAATCGTGCACAGTTTATTATCGTCCTGTTCTACATAATTTATCATTACTGGAATATCGCTGGTATCCTCCTGTGTAAAAACTGAGAGGAAGTATGTGTTAAAAATTCTACACATTTCCTTATCGCTGTCAGTGAGCTGGCCCGAGGAACTTTTGAGTGGGCCTATCTTGTCCCTGATCTTACTTCTGTATACCTGAAAGAATCCTTTTGGGTTAGTCTTCGATTCTCTTGCAACTTTAACCTCAATCTCTTTTTGCTTTTCTAATTCCCTTTTTTATTTCTCTCTTTAACTGAATATATCGATTTCTTAATTGCCCCTCTCCTCTTTTGATTTGCCTATATATGCCTCTCTTTTGACCAATCAGATATTTTAATCTATTGTTCATCCATTTAGGATCATTTTTGTTTGATCTGATTTCCCTATTTGGAACATAATTTGACTGAGCAGCTAGAACTATGCCCTGGAAAGCATCACATCGGCAACCATCACCACCTACCTGACCCTTAGTCAGGTCATTCCAGTTCAGCCCACCTAAGTAATTTTTCAGTCCTATGAAATCAGCCAAGCGAAAGTCAGGGACGGAGACTTGATTGCCATTATTAGGGGAATTCCATGATATATTAAAACTGAGTGATTTGTGATCACTTTCCCCAAGCTCATCATTAACCTCAAGATTATTAATTAGTGTTTCCCTACTGGCAAGAACCAAGTCAAGGAGGTTATTTCCCCTAGTTGGCTCTGTCACAAACTGTTTTAAAAAACAATCCTGGATCGTATCAAGAAAGTCACCTGACTCTAAATTTCCTGTCAAATTGCTCCAGTCAATCTGTCTATAGTTGAAATCTCCCATTAGCACAACATTTTCGTATGTAGATGCCTTACGAATTTCGTCCCATAGAAGTTTACTGCACTCCCTATCAAGATTTGGGGCCCTGTAAATCACACCCAAAATTAGTTTTTCTCGGCCCTCGAGAAGCTGTAACCAAACAGATTCAGTGGCTGACGCTTCTAATTTAATATCTTGTCTAACACAACAATTTAAATTGTCTCTGACATACATCGCTACTCCACCACCTTTCCTGTTGACCCTGTCAGTGTGGAATAATTTATAGCCTTGTATGTGACATTCAGAGGGCATCTCTCTATCTTTCAGATTGAGCCAGGTCTCTGTTATAGCAATAATATCTATGTTTCCTGCACTTGCAATTAATCTTAGCTCATCTATCTTATTTCTTACACTCCTGCTATTAGTATAGTAAACCTTAAGGGAGTTAGTCCCTTGCTGCCCTCTGCTGTCCCCCTTTGTTTGCTGACCTGATCTATTGTCTTTATTTATAACTTCATGCTGAATGCCTTTTATACATTTACTGTTTCCAACCCTAGTGTTGCAACCTGCTTGTTTCCCACACACACCCATACTTCTATCTTCCATCAGTTTAAAATCATAGGCATTTCACCAATGGCCTTCTCAATCGAGTCTGCAAGTGCTACCACCCCTGCCCCAGAGAGATGTACCCCATCCCTTGCATACATATCATGTTTGCCATAAAAGTTGTTCCAGTTGTCAATGAATGGGATTGCAAGTTCCTTGCAGTATCTGTCTAGCCAGCAATTTACACCAATTGCCCTAGACAACCATTCATTTCCTACTCCCCTTCTAGGCAAGATGCTACATATGATTGGGATCCCTCCCTTAGACTTAATGAAATCTATAGCTGACCTGTACTTATCTAGCAGCTCTTCTCTCCTACCCTTCCCAATATCATTTCCACCAGCACTGAGACAGATAATGGGCTTGTTCCCATTACCTGACATGATATTATCCAGCCTGTTGACAATGTCCCCAACACCAGCTCAAGGGAAGCACACTCTATCTCTCATCTTCTTATTCCTATTACAAAAAGCACGGTCAATATATCTTACCTGAGAGTCACCAACCACAAGAATGCACTTACCTCCATTAGCAGGGGAAGTAGTACCCTTACCTTCACTGGCCACTGAAGTACATTCATCCTGAAGAACAGAGAAGCGATTTCCTACCTTCAGATCTTCACTCTTAACTTTCCTTACTCTGATGCGCCTCCCATTACTGTGAACCACTTGCCACTTGTAGCAGGTGCTGGGCTGCACCTCACTGCTGGTAGCCGTTGCTACCTTCCCCACTACAGCCTCCTCACAGCGAGAGACAGACTGCACCTCACTGCTAGAAGCCTCATTCCCCACAACTCCAGCCACCTCACACTCTCTCCCAGACCTATTGAGGTGGACCTTCAGCCTCCTAATCTCCTCCTGGAGAAGCAAGACCTCCTCCTTCAACTCTCCAGCCTCAATTTTTAAAACACTGCAGAAGCAAACCATGCTTTGTAACCGTCCACGCTAATCCCCAAAGCAGCGTATATATAACCTTCACCTCTAACCAACTCGTCTAAAACATAATTGCGTTTGAAGAGCAAGATAAAAATGAGAACATTACCCGGAGTTACCTCCGGGGAGGATTCCTGAGGCTTCACTACGCCCACGGCCCAGTATCTTCACCAAGCACCTTGGTTGTCAAGTTAATCTGTATGTGCAGCTCAAAATATGGTGGAGGAGGAGAGGTGAGAAAATACAGGCATCAAGACTCACGAAATCGTAATGACACGATTGCAAACAAACCATACCCCGGCCGGGATTGAACCCGCTGTTAGAGAGTCTCAAAACAGGTATCAAGGCAAAAAAAAAGTATTTAACAATAGCGTCACAGCAAACATTTCACCAAGCACACAAAATTGTATAAGTGAGAGCAGCCTACACGGGACTAGCAAATTTCAGAGGAGCCTTCACAAATCTAAACCACTTTAAGACTATATAATGTACGTCAAGGTAATCTTAGTATATGAAATAATAGTTTGGCGCTGAAACCTAATTAAGCATCATGTTCATATGCCTGAAGTGCAAACGTTGGTTAACAATTCTCCCAGATCTAAAAGTGGCACATTGAGGGATACACTAAAGAAACTGAACTTGACTACCCTGGAAGTGAGGAAAATAAGGGAAGGGACATGATTACTATGTACAGGTATAAAATATTAAGACGCATTGATTAGCTGGATAAGGAGAGACTTTTTACAATACGAAGTATGTGGCTACACAGCAGATAACTCAGAAGTCACAGAGATATTTGGAAGAACTTTTAAAGTCTCAAAGTGGAAGGAACTAGAATGAACTGGATGTGGAAATATGGGCGGGGGGGAGGGGGGGGGACTCCACACACAGTTTGTAGAGCTATAACGGCTCAAGAGGCGCAGACTGGACCCCCGGAATCAACCAATGCGAACACAAACTGGCGAGTCAGTAAAAACACAGTTTCAAGAGTAGATATGATAAGGTGCAAGAGGCCAGAAATCGGTGATGCTGATCAAACTCATCTAGAAGGCAGGACTAGGAACTGTCTCGAACCCCGCATACAGAACAGTCAGTCGGCAGACTGACTGTTCTGTATGCGGGTAGTAGTAGTAACCGGTAGTTAAGGCACTTAGCGTACACACACACACATATTATATATATATATATATATATATATATATACATATATATATATATATATATATATATATATATATATATATATATATATATATATATATATATATATATATATATATATATATATATACAATGCTCTCCAACGCCTCAGGAAAGGACAAAGCTCGTCTCCTGGCAGTGAAGGCACCACACTCAGGAGATTTCCTGTTTGCCGTTCCCAATTCCTCCTTTGGCACTCGACTAGACCCACAGGCCATTCGGATTGGTGTTGCTCTTCGCCTAGCCGCCCCCATCCTCACCGAACATAGGTGTATTTGCGGCAGGGCGACAGCTGATCAATTCGGACTTCATGGTCTCGTGTGTCACACAGCAGAAGGGAAGTATGCCAGGCATGAGGAGGTCAATGATGTCATAAAGAGAAGCCTCGCCACAGCCCATTGCCCAGCTCAACGGGAACCCCAAGTGCAGAGGTCTGACGGAAGTCTAAAGCGTCCTGATGGAGCCACTATGCTACCTTGGAAGGATGGAAAGCAGATTGCCTGGGACTACACATGTGCCGCCACATTGGCAGACACCTACTTGCCATACTCCGTAGTGGAAGGGGGTGGAGCTGCCAGCCACAGGGAGACTCAGAAAATCCGCAAATATGAAGACCTTCCCCCCTGCTATAACTTCATCCCAGTGTTGCGATCCAGAGAGGAAATGCCTGCAGCATTCTGGGCATGCGGCCCACCGCCGGGGAGCTGGACGAAGTATTCGAGATGTAGCTCAGAGTTACCTATGTTGTTTTACTTTGTATCGTAGTTTTGTGAATGTTCTGTCAATGTATTTTGTCTTTAAATAATATATATATATATATATATATATATATATATATATATATATATATATATATATATATATATATATATATATATAATATATATATATATATATATATCTCAGTAGTAGTAACCAGTTACCAGTCTCAGTAGTAGTAACCAGTTACCAGTAATCGTCCGTTGACTCAACGACCAACCGTCTCTGCCTGAGTCACTATCTGAATTCATATTGTGCTGACCTCAGCAGTATTCAAAGGCCCCCTCACATAGGGTACTGTGGGCGGCCAGTCAGTATTACGGGTGTAACCAAGGAGATAGGTACGGCTGGCAAGGGCTCCCTCCACATAACAGCAATTATACGTAATAACAGCCTACGTGAGTATTTCTTACCTAATCCACGTATCGAACTCCCACATGATAAATGGTGTACAGAGGTGTGGAGCGTGGATTTACGTTTTTAAGGGTAATTCAAGGCATTTGAAGACTGTTGTGAGTAGCCGGCAGGGTCAAAGGTGAATCTCCAGCCAGCCGCCCTCCCCTCACACCCTCCAGCCACCAGCTACTACCCTCACAGCTTTCATCCTGCAAGCCTGTTGCAGCCGTTTCAAGCTTCCTGGCTTAGTTCGTGTGCTAATTGCTTCAATCTCCGAGGGGTTGACCCGGATTTTGCAATTAAGCCAGTCAGTAAGCCAGACTGTGGAAGTGAACGCCAGTCAGCCTATCATCCAGCCTGTCTCCTGTCATCCAACTGCTCCTCCGTGCTTTGTGCATCGTTACCCGTCTTCCAGTCATCCATTCTCGTGGGGTAAGCCAGTCAGCCAACCCAGCTTCTAACCCAGCTGAGAGAGAGAAGTAAGCCACGCAGTAAGAAGTAAGCCAAGTTCCTCTGAGGTATTGTCTATATCGCTTTGTGCTCCCTGTTGGATGCTAAGAGTGGTTTTCACCATTCCTGTGGCATAGAGTGGGTTAAGCCACCTTCGTGGGTGAGTGGGGTGCGCGGCAGCCTCACCGTCCCCCCACCACTCTCTCCCACCACCCGGGGTGCGCGGCAGAGCCCCAGCGTCCACCCACCACTCTCCACCACCACCACCACCAGCCATCCACTCATCTACCTGTGGTTGTTTGCACCCTTGTACCGGGTCCTAGTACTGTTTTGGCTCACATAATTGGTCAAGAGATTGTAGCTGGTGCCACCGATAAAGCCAGTTATGTGAGTTCGCCTAGAAAGCACATTTCTTCACGACAACAGTGTGAGTGGAGGAGGAAACACCACCCGCCCACTCATCACTCGTCACCGCCCGTCTACTACTCCCGACTTCAGTGATAATTTTCTTGAGACATTTTTCTTGCATTTAAAGACATTTGCGTGTGTGAGACATTTATAGTAAATTTGCTTGTGTACTCTAAACCTTGTGTTTTCAGTGTAAACGCAGTATTCTTTGACTCATTATTTTTACAATATTTTTCAGTGTTTTCACTTATCTTATATTTTTATTCTGTGTTTTTCTTTACGCTACTCCTGTCTCTAGTAAGTATTATTGTGTAGTGTACCAGTCAGTCACCCTGTGTGAAGTGATTCATTTTTTTTTATTGTATTCTTTCAGCGTTGTATTCTCCAGTAATTATCATTGTATTTCATGCAGTGATATTTACCCCAGTATACCACATTTTCCATTTATTTCTATGTGTGTCATTTTTTTCGTATGCCAACAGTGTCTCATTCCTCTAATTTTTTCGCAGACTGTGTACCATTATTTTTGCCAGCAAATTTTTGTCATATCAGTCACAGCAGGATTTTGTTGTAAGAATATATTTTAATGAAGTGTGCTCCGTCACTGTAAGTGTTATATTCCCTGTTTTGTTCCTGTGTTTTATTTTATTAATATTTTTATAATTCTTGAACAAATTCACTCTTGATGCAATTTCAAGTACTTTTAACGTAAAGTGTTTTCTTTACTCTGCTTGAGTAAATTGTTTTGTCTAATTTACAATTAAGAGTTAAAGTGTTCAATCAGTTTATTTTTTTTTTGATCTTCATAATTTTAATTCATTATTTTACCCGAGTTTTCCCAGTGACACTTTATTGTTCTGCAGTGAATTATTTTCTTCTATTGATATTTTTATGAATTATATTTTAATTTTGTCTATGCATTCTTAGAAAATACTTAAATTTCCCAGTTAACAATTTAATAATTTTATTTTATACTTCTTACATTGATTTAAAATTTAATTAATTAATTTCTTTATTAGCAAGAGTAAAGACAGCTCATTTTGCATTTAATTCAGTCTCCAGTAATATTTTTACTTGTATATTTCAATGTGAATTTTTTTTCTTGGTCAATAGTCCTTTGAATTGAGTTTTCCTTCCTCTTGCAGTGTATCTTAAATATTATTTTTATTATTCTGCAGAATTAGTTGTATATCTTTTCATTTCAATTCTAGAATTTTATATCATTTTTATTGTTCATTATTTTTGCCTTATTTGTTCTCGTGTTACTTTGCCATTATGTCTCACATACCGTCAAGTGATACTTTAGTGAATGTCGACACTCAGACCTCTCAGGCTACTGCTGGTCCTGTCATCAGTCCTCACAGTTCCTTACCGACTGAAAGACCGACCCAGACACCGAGATATTATAGTTATGCTCGTGATTCCCTTGATGCGTTACCTTTATTCAATGGCCATGTACATAGTCTTGAAGCATGGTTTGCAGCCATTCGTTCTCGTGCTAGTGCCCTAGGTGAAGGTCCTCCTTCAGAGGAAAGCCTTATCAGAATTGCTAAAGAAGCTCTTTATCGATCTCCTGCTGCTGTTCACGTTGTTGATCTCCTTGATATGCGAGACTTCAGGAATCTTACTAAGTGGTCACAATATGAGGAACTGATTCGTTCTTTCCTTGTCCCAGTAAAAACAGCTGATCCATATGTCGTTCTTAGGGAACTAGTGAATGCTACACCCATGAGTAATGAATCGTTGAGTGCATTTGCTGTTAGATTAGACAAACTTTTATCATCATTTATCAATGCTGTCCAATCATCATCTTTTCTCCCTGAAGAGGCTAAACCATTTACAGAATCAATTGCTAAAATAGCAGCTTTTGGAGCAATTAAAGAACTAATGCCGCCTGCTTCTGTGTGTGCTTATGAGGCTGATCCTCCAACTGTAACGGTGGAACCACTTACAGCCTTAAATCATGTACGTTTCTTGTGCCCCCAGGGTACTTTCCCTTGTATTAAAAGTAATGTCACACATATGCCTCAGTCTGCACCACCTCTTGTTTGCGCCACAGAGACGAACCAGTGTACAGAGTCGTTATACACCTCGTAGTATTCATAGTACATTCAGTAACCATAGTCGGCGGAATTGTTATAACTGTGGTTTCCGTGGCCATATTGCAATTAACTGTCCTGACAGTTACCCTAAGAGACGTCGTACTGATGATGAGTACTCAGATCTTCCCTACTGTACTTATCATAGAATACATGGACATGACACATCTGAGTGCAATGCTCTCTATAACCTTCAGTACTCTAGGTCTTTCCGTGGTCGTTCCAACCGCAGAACCCGTAGAGGAAACAGATCTCGTGGTTTTCAAAATAACCAGAACCAGGCTCATTCTTTCAATTCTCAAACTAACCAGAACCAGGCTCGTTCTTCCAATTCGGGGGAATTTGAGCGCCCCAGTCAAACCGTCCCATGGTGACAGTAGGTGATAATGAGTACACCATCCCCGTTCACAATTCCTTTGAAGCCTTAAGCAGTCTCGAGAATGACAACCCTGCTGATGATGTTGCTTCACATGTCTCTGACATAGATGATTTTGGGGATGGAGTAGAACAAGTCTTTTCTGATGACAATCCACCTTTTTGTTTGCACATAACTTCCAATGCAACCATAGGCCCTATAGTGCAAGCATCTGTTTATAATGCGCCCGTTCAATTGTTCATGGACTCTGGTGCGCAAATCAATATTATTAGGTCTAGTTTGTTTAAGGATAAGAAGTTACGACATGTCCTTCTCGTAGAACCGACTCCTGTGTCCTCCCTTAGTGGAGTATCTGGTTCTCACCTGCGTGTCCGAGGTCGGACTTCCCTAACCTTTTCTATCCAAGGTAGAGACTTCACTGTTTCCTTCTTTGTTTTCGACCAGATTACTTTCCCTGGTGACCTTCTACTGGGATTTGCTTCCATGCGAGACTTACGCATTGTGCTCGACCCTTATCGATGGCATGCACAAATTGACGACTTGATCGTTCCATTCTGGGGTTACCAGCTTGGATCAGAAATCTGTTATACTGCTG
The DNA here is from genome assembly GCF_038502225.1 of Cherax quadricarinatus. Lineage (NCBI taxonomy): Eukaryota > Metazoa > Arthropoda > Malacostraca > Decapoda > Parastacidae > Cherax > Cherax quadricarinatus. Next base: position 18,883,741 of record NC_091335.1, on the reverse strand, counting down.
CAGAGTATGATGTACGGATTAAGTCCTTACAAGCTAATGCATTCTCCAGTAGCGTACCCAAGCGGTCAGGCACTGGTAATTCTGTCACTCCCATCAGTGTTCCACGTGTTCCAGATGGTGATAACGTCCTAGTTGACAGTGATTCCTGCAAAGTAAAAGGTCTATTTGTTGAACCATCCTTACATGTTGTAAGAGATAGTAAGATCCATTTCTACCTGGCCAACACTTCTGGTCACAGTGTTCGCCTTAGAGCAAATACCAATCTTGTTGACCTTGTTCACTATCCTTACCCTGTTCAGGTAGAGGATGAGTTGTCACCTGACCAGTGGGTCGGTGCTATTTCTGCCGGGGAGACCTCATCCACTGCACTGGATCAATCTGTTCCACCAGTTGAGGAGAAAGACTTAGCTCCCACTGACTTCCCAGATGAAGTCAAGCGTTTGTTGACTCTGTTGAACAAACGTCGTAAAGCCATTGCTTTACCAGGTGAGAAGATGGGTATAACGAACTTATTGTCCCATCGTATTCCACTTGAACCTGGTACTAGACCTATCTACATACCTGCGTACAGAATGCCTCATTCACAAGTTGCTGTCGCAGAAGAATTGATCAATCAAATGCTTGATGATGGAGTTATTGCACCTAGCAATTCACCTTGGAATGCACCCTTGATACTAGTACCTAAGAAGGATGGTACTTGGCGTCCAGTAATTGACTTTAGGAAGTTAAACGCAAAAACCATTCCAGATCGCTTTCCACTCCCTGTACTGGGTGATCTTTTACGTAATATCGGAGATAACAAAGTCTTTTCAACCCTAGATTTGTTACAAGGGTTTTGGCAAGTCTCTCTTCACGAGGACAGCCAAGAGCTAACTGCATTCTCCACTCCTACAGGTCATTATCACTTCCTCCGTATGGCATTTGGATTACGATCTTCCCCTATCACGTTCTCAAGGCTCATGACTAATATCTTTAGAGGTCTCATAGGTAATGCACTTATGGTGTACTTAGATGACGTAATCATCATGTCTAAAGACGTGGATACACACTTGAAAAGACTTGATGTAGTACTTGGTAAGCTTGAAGAAGCCAATTTAAAGATCAAACTGTCAAAATGTCAATTTTTCAGATCAGAAATTAAGTTTCTTGGTCACGTAGTCACTCCTAGAGGGGTTACGACTGACCAAAGTAAAGTAACTGCAGTACTAAATTTTCCAACTCCCAAAACTGCTGATGCCGTAAGATCCTTTGTGGGCTTAACAGGTTTTTATAGATCTTTCATTGCCAATTTTTCTTCCATAGCTGCTCCTCTAACTGAGTTGCTTAAGAAAGATGCTCCTTTTGTTTGGACCTTCCGTCAAGAAAGAGCATTCCAAACTCTAAAAGAAAAGCTAACATCTGCTCCAATTTTGAAATTTCCAGATTTTTCTAAGCCCTTCTATCTGACAACTGATGCTAGTTCAATTGGCATAGGTGCCGTACTAGCTCAGAAGACCGATGGCAAGTACAACGCAGTTGCATTTGCTAGCCGAGTCCTTACGAAGGCTGAACGTAATTATACAGTAACTGAGCAAGAAGCTTTAGCAATAGTATGGTCTTTAAAGCACTTCCGAGACATTATTTATCAGTACTCTGTTCATGTCTTGACAGAATGCTCCACTGATACCCTTATTCCAGAACAAACAACCTACTGGAAGGTTAGCTAGATGGACCTTGACTATCCAAGAGTTCAATCCCACCTTTGAGCATTTACCTGGCAAGTCAAATGTAGTCGCAGATGCTTTATCGCGACATGTTAGTATAGTAACTGCAGACCCTCCATTTAGTGCTGAAGATGTAAAGAATGCTCAACGAACAGATCCCATGTGGTCTGGTGTGATTCGATTCCTGCTCCAGGAAGATCTTATTCTGAATGTGAAGCCACCAGCACCCATCAGTGACTTTGTCATGAACCAAGAATTACTGTATCGAACAGCCGAGTTGGGTACTCCTAGCAGAAGAGTATACCAGTTAGTAATTCCACAGTCACTAGTGAATGTAGCCTTACAGCTAGTTCACGATGTACCAGGTGTTGCACACCCTGGTATGGATCATTCAGTAAAACAAGCCAGATTGAAATACTTTTGGCCTCGAATGGCAACTGATATTTCTGAGTATGTTAAGAAATGTAGTGTCTGCATGCAACATAAAGGCAATGCTAATGGTCCTAATCCAATCCAAGTGTATCCAACTACTAGCGAACCTTGGGAAAGAGTTGCGCTAGATTTGTTAACTAATTTCCAATGTTCCCTCCAAGGCAACAAACATCTGTGTGTTATGGTAGACCATTTCACCAGATATTGCGAGTTAGTTCCTATTGCAGATAAGACTGCCGAGACAGTAGCTAAAGCGTTTAAAGAACGCATTATCTGCAGGCATACCACCCCTAAGTCCCTAGTAACAGATAATGGAGGTGAATTCTGTAATGAAATTCTTGAAAATTTGTGTACCTTGTACAAGATCTCTAAATCCACCATTGTTCCTCATCATCCTGCCAGCAATGGGTTAGCGGAACGAACCAATAAGAAAGTACTTGATGTCTTGAGAGCCACTATCAATCCCAACAGTGAAACTTGGGATGAAGTTATACCTGATGTGCAGTGTGCTATAAATTCTGCTTACAATGTTTCTATAGGTGACACTCCACATTATGCATTGTATGGTGTAGATAAACGTTTGCCTTATGAGTTGTTATATTCTAATCCGAAACCAAATTACAATCCTGATGATTTCATAGCAACTCGTACCAGCTTAGCTCAAAGTGTTTTTAGAAGAATCCGTGAAACACTTCATAAATCAACAGCTGAATTTACAAGAGTCGCAAATACTCGAGTAAAGCCATCCAAAATCAAAGTAGGTTCGAGAGTTATGCTGATTAACTTTAACAAAACGTCTGCAATGCCAAAGCTTGATCAAA
>NC_091335.1:18815785-18870785 GCF_038502225.1 Cherax quadricarinatus | reverse complement strand
CTGTTGTTGGTGAGTGGTGGTGGTGAGTGGTGGTGGTGAGTGGTGGTGGTGAGTGGTGGTGGGGAGTGGTGGTGGGTGGTGGTGAGTGGTGGTGGGTGGTGGTGAGTGGTGGTGAGTGGTGGTGAGTGGTGGGTGGTGGTGAGTGGTGGTGGGTGGTGGGGTGTGGTGGTGCGTGGTGGTGAGTGGTGGGTGGTGGTGAGTGGTGGGTGGTGGTGAGTGGTGGGTGGTGGTGAGTGGTGGGTGGTGGTGGGTGATGGTGGTGGTGGGTGATGGTGGGTGATGGTGGTGGTGGGTGATGGTGGTGGTGGGTGATGGTGGTGGTGGGTGGTGGTGGGTGGTGGTGGTGGTGGGTGGTGGTGGTGGGTGGTGGTGGTGGGTGGTGGTGGTGGTGGGTGGTGGTGGTGGTGGTGGTGGGTGGTGGTGGGTGGTGGTGGTGGGTGGTGGTGGGTGGTGGTGGTGGTGGGTGGTGGTGGTTACCTGGAGGTTATTCCGGGGATCAACGCCCCCGCGGCCCGGTCCATGACCAGGCCTCCCGATGGATCAGGGCCTGATCAACTAGGCTGTTACTGCTGGCCGCACGCAGTCCAACGTACGAGCCACAGCCCGGCTGATCCGGCACTGACTTTAGGTATCTGTCCAGCTCTCTCTTGAAGGCAGCCAGGGGTTTATTGGCAATTCCCCTAATGCTTGATGGGAGGCTGTTGAACAGTTTTGGGCCCCGGACACTTATGGTGTTTTCCCTTAGTGTACCAATGGCGCCCCTACTTTTTATTGGCGGCATTTTGCATCGCCTGCCCAGTCTTTTACTTTCGTAGGGAGTGATTTCTGTGTGCAGATTTGGGACCATTCCTTCCAAGATTTTCCAAGCGTAGATTATGATATATCTCTCCCTCCTGCGTTCCAACGAGTACAAGTCAAGTGCTTCCAAGCGTTCCCAGTAGTTAAGGTGCTTGACAGTAAAGGATCTCTGTACACTCTCTAGATCTGCGATTTGAATGGAGATGTTAATGTACAGCAGTATTCCAGCCTAGAGAGAACAAGTGATTTGAAAAGGATCATGGGCTTGGCATCTCTCGTTTTGAAAGTTCTCATTATCCATCCTATCATTTTCTTTGCACGTGCGATAGTGGCACTGTTGTGATCCTTGAAAGTGAGATCCTCAGACATTACTACTCCCAGGTCCCTTACATTATTTTTCCGCTCTATTGTATGGCCAGAGTCAGTAGTATACTCTGTTCTAGTTATTATCTCCTCCAGTTTTCCATAACGGAGTAGTTGGAATTTGTCCTCATTGAACATCATATTGTTTACCGTTGCCCACTGGAAAACTTTGTTTATATCTTCTTGGAGGTTAACCGCGTCCTCAGCAGATGACAGCCTCATGCAGATCCTAGTATCATCCGCAAAGGATGATACGGTGCCGTGGTGGGTGTTGGTGGTGGTGGTGGGTGGTGGTGGTGGTGGGTGATGGTGGTGGGTGGTGGTGTGGGTGATGGTGGTGGGTGATGGTGGTGGTGGGTGATGGTGGTGGTGGGTGATGGTGGTGGGTGGTGGTGGTGGTGGGTGATGGTGGTGGGTGGTGGTGGTGGGTGATGGTGGTGGGTGGTGGTGGGTGATGGTGGTGGGTGATGGTGGTGGTGGGTGATGGTGGTGGTGGGTGATGGTGGTGGTGGGTGGTGGTGGGTGGTGGTGGGTGATGGTGGTGGTGGGTGATGGTGGTGGTGGGTGATGGTGGTGGGTGATGGTGGTGGGTGGTTGTGGTGGGTGGTTGTGGTAGTGGGTTCTGGTGGTGGTGGTAGTGGGTTCTGGTGGTGGTGGTAGTGGGTTCTGGTGGTGGTGGTAGTGGGTTCTGGTAGTGGGTGGTGGTAGTGGGTGGTGGTGGTGGGTGGTGGTGGTGGGTGGTGGTGGGTGGTGGTGGTAGTGGGTGGTGGTAGTGGGTTCTGGTGGTGGGTGGTGGAAGGGGGACGGAGGTAGCAGTGTTGCTCTACAGGATGACGGGGGCGTGGCCAATCTCTTGTAGCTACCTCCACCAGATGAAGGAAGTAAAAAAATAAACACTGCCGTACGCGGAATGTGCCTCAAGTGAGGGTGTAGTTTGACAGCAGCAACACGCAAGGGCCAGGGAGGTGCCACAGTAATTACTGGGGCACCATGATGAGAAGAATTTAAGACCCTTTAGAATGCCCAAATATATAACGATCTATCTTACCTCTGAAATACCTTACCTGGAGTTTACCTGGAGAGAGTTCCGGGGGTCAACGCCCCCGCGGCCCGGTCTGTGACCAGGCCTCCTTAGATGACTTTCAAGAATTTATTTTGTACATGATATCCAGAGATAATCGCTGACGCGGCTAGGTCGTGGATGAGGCTTCAATTTCAAATATATTACATGAATAAAAACTTCTGAAACACACAAACACACACAAGGTGTAATGAATATAGTTTGTAAGATTTACCTGTCATCTTACACGCTCATGAAACAAAGACAATCAACCTTGCGTCAATATTTTCACACTAAAGCTTTAAGGTTCTGGAAAAATACCCTAACTTTGCCAAATGTAAATAACTCATAATCACTTAAATTTGTTTAAATTCTATCACATCTTGCTAAAATATAAAGCAATATACATAATTCAAAACCCCATATAAAGTACATTATAATATTTTGGCGACTGATTTAATGTCTGCATAACTCGTTACGAGTGCAACCAGATATAAGCAAGTAAATAGATCATTACCACTGTAACTTGTTTAGGTATCAAAACTTTGGTGCCTAATACCTGGACTCATTATGTGCCTCTGTAATCTTTTGATTACCACCTACACCATGGGTATGGGGTGCATAAAGATATTAAACTAGATTAATTGTATAACTAAAAAGCCACTACCGTTAAAGACTTAGCAGTAAATTATTAGGTGTTACTGAGAGCATCTCAGCTGATATCGGGTAAAGCCCTAAAAGTGTTCACCCTCTTATCAGCGTGTTCTCCACCCTCTGTCATCAACACAACGCGACCCACAATAACTATCTCGCACATCAACACAAAGCCATTATATCAATGTATAAAAAATTAAGTGTAGTTAAAAAACCATAAAACAGGTAGCTTGCAGATAATCGCCTGCTTCTGACAGCTGACATGACAGCTAAAACACGAAGCGACACAACTTGATTAACATGCATGAACTTCACCTTGAAGTGCTTCAAGGGATCACAACCTCCCCCCCCCCTTCCATCTTTTTCCTGGGATCCGTACAAATTTCTATCCACACCTTCCCCCTCCCCCTCACATCTTTTTCGCTTCTTCTAATTACATAATTTTTGCCTCACTCTTTGATGGAGATATCTCATAATAATTATAATTCTTCTATGGATTTAACAGGCCATCCTAGAAGATTGTGCTTCTTAAATAATATTTACTCCATCTCTGCTGGAACGAAACTTTGGAAGCCACTTTAGCTATTGAAGTCTTAATGGAATATTTGAGTATCCTCAGTTGCCCACTGAAGTCTGCCGGTATGATGTACATCTAGTGTGTTGCAATGTAAGAGTGGAACATGTAATTTAAAATAGAAAGCAGCACATTGCTGAAGTGTTCAGTTTTATTAAAAAAAAGATCGGTTTATGGCCACGGCTTCTGAATGACAACTTGACGAGCCAGATTGTTGGTGCTTGCAGTCAATATAGCCAATCCTCTAATCTTTTTTTTTTTTCGCTTAGTTCACTTGAACTTCTCATGGAACAAAACCACAGCATTTTCCATAATGTAAGTAAACAATGAGTGAGGGGCAGCTTTATCATTGTTCAATGTGACTTATGAGAAGACAACGAACTAGTGTGACAACAAATTTTTCTGATATATAAATAAAGCATCAGCAACATTTTAGAGAACTGATAACTGACGCAGAAGAAATGTGGACTGAAAAACGATTACCGCAAGAACCCATACAAAACTCAAAATATTTTTTTTAAACAGGTGGGAAAGACTGTTTGAAATATTTTTTTAATTAATTCTGGTAATAATTATGAGACATGAGCTTGTTATACTTAATTTACATCATCACCTTTACCGTCACTTCCTTGTAAAAGCAAAATCTTTATAACAAGATGTTCTCATATTAATTAGGCAAGACTGGACTGGAGAACGTACCAAGAACAACACCTCGGGCTGAGTCTTATTTGGGAGCCAAGGAGTGAGTGAACTCTCAAGACAAGTTGAGAGCAGTAAGCTGTAAGACCAGAAACAAGGTAGCACTCTCGGTATTACTGAAGGCCACTAACAAGACAGCACTCACAGTATTACTGAAGGCCACTAACAAGATAGCACTCACAGTATCACTGAAGGCCAGGAACAAGGTAGCACTCACAGTATTATTGAAGGCTACTAACAAGATAGCACTCACAGTATTACTGAAGGTCAGGAACAAGATAGCACTCGCAGTATTACTGAAGGTCAGGAACAAGGTAGCACTCACAGTATTACTGAAGGTCAGGAACAAGATAGCACTCACAGTATTACTGAAGGTCAGGAACAAGATAGCACTCACAGTATTACTGAAGGTCAGGAACAAGATAGCACTCACAGTATTATTGAAGGCTACTAACAAGGTAGCACTCACAGTATTACTGAAGGTCAGGAACAAGATAGCACTCACAGTATTACTGAAGGTCAGGAACAAGGTAGCACTCACAGTATTACTGAAGGTCAGGAACAAGATAGCACTCACAGTACTACTGAAGGTCAGGAACAAGATAGCACTCACAGTATTACTGAAGGTCAGGAACAAGATAGCACTCACAGTATTACTGAAGGTCAGGAACAAGGTAGCACTCACAGTATTACTGAAGGTCAGGAACAAGATAGCACTCACAGTATTACTGAAGGTCAGGAACAAGGTAGCACTCACAGTATTACTGAAGGTCAGGAACAAGATAGCACTCACAGTATTACTGAAGGTCAGGAACAAGGTAGCACTCACAGTATTACTGAAGGTCAGGAACAAGATAGCACTCACAGTATTACTGAAGGTCAGGAACAAGATAGCACTCACAGTATTACTGAAGGTCAGGAACAAGATAGCACTCACAGTATTACTGAAGGTCAGGAACAAGATAGCACTCACAGTATTACTGAAGGTGATCCTGCTACTCATAACCAATAACAACAAAAGTTTTTACCAGCGATAAAAACAAGTAAATTTAAGCTTCCGGGTTATAATTGTAGCCTTATGCAGAACACACTTTATCGTAGGGGTTCTTAAATGGAGATATCGAGGGTTGAAGGTAGACACACTTGTTGGATGGTTACGATATATTGTCAGACTGTGATGATGGGAAATGGAGCCCAGCCTCTGCCTGTCCTAGCCTGGATGTCTACGCCGACTGAGGCCGAGGCAGAGGTACGAACGTACACATGCGCACCCCGTGACGTCACACAAAGTCACAGGCCTAAAAGGGATCTCCTATCTAAAGCACATGGATGATTTAAGAAATCGTAATGACACGATTGCAAATAAACCATACCCCCGGCCAGGATTGAACCCGCGGTCATAGAGTCTCAAAACTCCAGCCCGTCGCGCTAGCGCGACGGGCTGGAGTTTTGAGACTCTATGACCGCGGGTTCAATCCCGGCCGGGGGTATGGTTCACATGGATGATACTAATATGCTATACAACACAGGGATCAGCAACTATGCTGACAGCTCGGTCATGTTACGGATGTCGTCTCGACATACACTACTATCTTACAGGCTGAACAGGCAGGCGGTTCTGGGCTGATTCTATACAATAACAAATTCATATATAACTTAGAACTAACGGATGGTATCATAATGGATGTTAACAAAAAGAATTTTACGCAATGGGTGTTAACGTAATGAGCTTTAACGTAATGCATTACAAACTATAAAAACAAATCATTGTACAATATGGATGGAATTGATCGATCGATCTGTATTCATGCACTCTACGGATTCTGATATACAAGGTGAAATTAACAGCAAAGGCATCTGGTGCACTCAGACTATTACTGTCAATTCTCAGAATATGGAGGGAACGTGAATACGAAAAAAAAAAAAATCTAAAAAAAAAAAATAATCAGTTAATAACAAACAGTTGACAATTTACTTCATCTCGGACATATAGTTATACAGACTATATACATTTAAACCCAATTCTGCGAGGGTGAGGTTTACATATGCAGAATGGTTATCATCTCTGGGAGGATCGAATTCCTCTGCAATGGCTAACACATGCCTTGACTGAAGGAGATCTGAACGAGTATCTACAAAAGATACTTGTGGCGTTCTCATTACTTGTCGAGTACGCAAGGAGTAACGACATTCAGGTTGGTTATCTGACTGAGTATTTGAGGTAGAGGGTACAGAGTCAAGAGGATTTTCAGCATCTGTCACATTAGTCTGGGTAGCAATATCATCAACATCGCATACTAATTTCATATGATCTAAATGCGATTCTTTGTACTTGCCAGTACTAATTTCTCTAACCTTATACTTATTACCAGAGATGTGTTCTACAACTCGATAAGGTCCGACAAACTTTTGATCGAGCTTAGGCATTGCGGATATTTTGTTGAAATTTGTCAGCATTACTCTTGAACCTACTTTTACTTTTGATGGCTTAGCACGGCTATTAGTTACTCTAGTAAATTCTGCTGTTGATTTGTGAAGTGTTTCACAGATTCTTCTAAAAACACTTTGAGCCATGCTGGTACGAGTTGCTACGAAATCATCAGGGTTGTAATTAGGTTTCGGAGTGGAATATAACAACTCATAGGGTAAACGCTTGTCTACACCATACAATGCATAATGTGGAGTAACACCTATTGAAGCATTGTAAGCAGAATTTATGGCACATTGAACATCTGGTATGACTTCAACCCAAGTTTCACTATTAGGGTTGATAGTGGCTCTCAGGACTTGAAGTACTTTCTTATTGGTTCTTTCGGCTAACCCATTGCTGGCAGGATGATGAGGAACAATGGTGGATTTAGAGATCTTGTACAAAGCACACAAATTTTCAAGAATCTCATTACAGAATTCACCTCCATTATCTGTTACTAAGGACTTAGGGGTGGTATGCCTGCAGATAATGCGTTCTTTAAATGCTTTAGCTACTGTCTCTGCAGTCTTATCTGCAATAGGAACTAACTCACAATATCTGGTGAAATGGTCTACCATAACACACAGATGTTTGTTGCCTTGGAGGGAACATTTAAAATTGGTTAACAAGTCAAGGGCAACTCTTTCCCACGGTTCGCTAGTGGTTGGGTACACTTGGATTGGATTAGGACCATTGACATTTCCTTTATGTTGCATACAGACACTACATTTCTTAACATACTCGGAAATGTCAGTTGCCATACGTGGCCAAAAGTATTTCATTCTGGCTTGTTTCACAGAACGATCCATACCAGGGTGTGCAACACCTGGTGCATCATGAACTAGCTGTAGAGCTATGTTCACTAGTGACTGTGGAATTACTAACTGGTACACTCTTCTGCTTGGAGTACCCAACTCGGCTGTTCGATACAGTAATTCTTGGCTCATTACAAAGTCACTAATGGGTGCTGGTGGCTTCCCAGTAAGAATAAGATCTTCCTGGAGCAGGAATTGAATCACACCAGACCACATGGGATCTGTTCTTTGGGCATTTTTGACATCCTCGACAGTAAATGGAGGATCTGCAGTAACTACACTAAAGTGTCGCGATAAAGCATCTGCGACTACATTTGACTTGCCAGGTAAATGTTCAAAGGTAGGATTGAACTCTTGGATAGTCAAGGTCCATCTGGCTAACCTTCCAGTAGGTTGTTTGTTCTGGAATAAAGGTATCAGTGGTGCATGGTCTGTCAAGACATGAACAGGGCACTGGTAAATAATGTCTCGGAAGTGCTTTAAAGACCATACTATTGCTAAAGCTTCTTGCTCCGTTACTGTATAATTACGTTCAGCCTTCGTAAGGACTCAGCTAGCAAATGCAACTGCGTTGTACTTGCCATCAGTCTTCTGAGCTAGTACGGCACCTATGCCAATTGAACTAGCATCAGTTGTCAGATAGAAGGGCTTAGAAAAATCTAGGAATTTAAAAATTGGAGCAGATGTTAACTTTTCTTTTAGAGTTTGGAATGCTCTTTCTTGACGGAAGGTCCAAACGAAAGGAGCATCTTTCTTAAGCAATTCAGTTAGTGGAGCAGCTATGGAAGAAAAATTGGCAATGAAAGATCTATAAAAACCTGCTAAGCCCACAAAGGATCTTATGGCATCAGCAGTTTTGGGAGTTGGAAAATTTAGTACTGTAGTTACTTTACTTTGATCAGTCCTAACCCCTCTAGGAGTGACTACATGACCCAGAAACTTAATTTCTGATCTGAAAAATTGACATTTGGACAGTTTGATCTTTAAATTGGCTTCTTCAAGCTTGCCAAGTACTATATCAAGTCTTTTCAGGTGTATGTCCACGTCTTCGGACGTGACGATTACGTCGTCTAAGTACACCATAAGTGCTTTACCTATAAGACCTCTAAAGATGTTGGTCATGAGTCTAGAGAACATGATAGGAGACGATCGTAATCCAAAAGCCATTCATAGGAAGTGATAATGACCTGTGGGAATGGAGAATGCGGTTAACTCTTGGATGTCCTCGTGAAGAGGGACTTGCCAAAACCCTTGTAACAAGTCCAGGGTTGAGAGGACTTTGTTATCTCCGATATTGCGTAAAAGGTCACCTAGTACAGGAAGTGGGAAGCGATCTGGAATGGTTTTCGCATTTAACTTCCTAAAGTCAATCACCGGGCGCCAAGTGCCGTCCTTCTTAGGCACTAGGATCAAGGGCGCATTCCAGGGTGAATTGCTATGTGCAATAACTCCATCACTGAGCATTTGATTGATCAGTTCTTCTGCGACAGCAACTTGGGAATGGGGCATTCTGTACGCAGGTATATAAATAGGTCTAGTACCAGGTTCAAGTGGAATACGATGGGACAATAAGTTCGTTATACCCATCTTCTCACCTGGTAAGGCAATGGCTTTACGTTTGTTCAACAGCATCAACAAGCGCTGGACTTCGTCTGGGAAATCAACTGGTGGGATAGATTGATCCAGCAGAGTGGATGAGGTCTCCACTGTTGAAATAGCACCGACCCACTGGTCAGGTGGCACGTCATCCTGTACTTTAACAGGGTAAGGATAGTGAATTAGGTCAACGAGGTTGGTATTTGCTCTGAGACGAACACTGTGACCCGAAGTGTTAGCAAGGAGTAAATGGATCTTACTGTCTCTTACAGCGTGTAAGGAAGGTTCAACAAATAAACCCTTGACCTTGCAGGAATCACTGTCAACTAGGACGTTATCACCATCTGGAACATTAGGAACAACAACAGACACTCTAGTGAGAGCACTAGCCGCAACAGAGATGTCTTTCTGCAGACGGCATGTGACATCAACAAGAGATGGCATTACTAGTTTCAAGTAATCGTTTTCTGACAAGGCATCCCCTGTGGAGAAACTACTACTCGAACTAGCAGTCATTGCAGGGATAGGCTGTGCACTCAAGGCAGTCTGAGTGTTATCGGACACTTGAGGCAATGGAACACTATCTTGCAAGTCTGAAGGTGTAGGTGGAACACAAATAGGAGTGACAGAATTACCAGTGCCTGACCGCTCGGCTACGTTAATAAGTAATTCACGGATCTATAGGAACTTATTTGAACTTCACATTTCGCAGCACTTTGACAAATCTCAGATACAAACTGTGAGAACAAACACATTGCTCAAGGGCTAGGTATTGTCTTTCAGTCAGTAAGGGAATATTGGTACTGTGGACTGATTCGTATTGACTTTGACTGGCATGATACACTAAGTGAACATTCAAAAGTGACTGGGACATCTTTTCAGTGAACTTACTGAAGGGCATAAGGCAAAAAAAAAAAAAAATAGAAAGAATGACACACTAAACTTAAACGGGAAGAAAATGCTTAACTATTCTGCATAAGTAATTAAAAATTGACAGGTCACACAGTAAGCAAAGAACTCACAGTCACAGAGAAAATGCTTATCTGAACAAACAACACTGAAAATCAAGAGAACTTGTACTTTACTCAAATCCGATTTGCTCAACTTTTACTTTAAATTGAATGAATGGCACAGTGAGTTGTCTTTACTTTCAATGCAATAGGGAAACACACAATAAAATGATAAAATGGACTCAATAAAGCTTGTGCAAAAATAAAACAAACTGAGGCACAATTCACTGAAATAAAATAAAATGACACAGAAAGAATAAAATATTATGCACAGAACAGAGCATATGAAACTGCACTCAAATAAACTGTAGCAATGTTGCAAAATAACAATTGCTAATCAACAAGTACTGCATAAAATTTCTGCAAGAAAACTTTAATGGCAACACAATATTTGCACAAGAATTATTGCAAAATGAGTCAATGTGCAATAATAAAAATTATTACACACACAAGAAAAGAAATATATCAAGGAATGAACTTAGGGAACACTAACTCTTAACTGCACTCAAGAAACACTTAACAAGCAAAAGAACAATTTACTCTAAAAGAAGAACTTAAAAATTGCACTAAGAGTGAATTTGTTCAATGAAACATGAAAAATAATAGGTGCTAAAACACAGAACAAAAAAGTTTGAACACTTACAGTGATGCAGAACACAACACATCAACATAAACACAATACTAGAATTTTCTTGCAATGAAACGATGTGCGAAAAATTTTGTAAAAATTATTTTTTGCTTGCACAAAATAATGGCACTATTGTCTGAGGAAATAAGACAAATTAGACACTGGCTAAATGAAAAGAATATGAACACAAGAATGTTCAACACACAGGGAACAAAACAAAAATACACAAATGCTGGGATGAAAAAAAAAAATGTATGTAACTGAGACAACACTGAGTTGTGATGCAGGACACAAATAAATTACTGAATTACTCCACTGAATCACTGAGAACACTAGGTGATTCTGAAGTGTAAACACAAGTTCTATACTGGTCATATGTTGCACACACAAGGAAAACACTAAGTACTTACTTCAAGTGTATAAAAAGACACACAACACAACAGATATAAGATAAAGCATGAAAATTAACACTAAATTAAGGAGATAAAAGATTACTGCAAACAAACACTGAGTCTGATCGAGAGTCACTGAATGTCACAAAGAAAATCACTGGAAACACAAAAGAAATGTCTCAACACTCGCAAATGTCTCTACGAAAAAAAAATATTATCGCTGTAAGGACTTGGTGAAGAATGAGGTTGATGGTGGAAGGTTGGAGGATTGTTTATGTCGTCTTGCTGCTGTCCTCTGCACACGTGATCGTAGAATTGCGCTTACATCGACGATGAACTCACACAGGAGGCTTTTAACGGTGGCATGAAACACACTCTAGCTCTTGACCCCCTATGTGGTCCTTAAAATATGCTGCTGGAACCCGGAGTTGTGTACCCAAAACACTGGTGGAGGTTGGGTGAGTACCAAAACAGTGAGAGTGGTTGGGTTTGTGGGCATAACAGGGCTAAGGCGTCTGAGACCGCGTGGTGAGGCACATGTGGTCGTGGGTGGTTGGGCCTATGGGTTGAACGGCGTAAGCCTCACTGAGAACAGCCACACTGCCGCGAAGATATTCTAAGCTGGCTAGCTTAAAATACACCCACGAAATACCACAACACCACAAGGATGAAAAAAAGCACTCAGGATGGCTTGGAGCTTGAATCACAAGCGATGAAGACTACTCACGTGGCTTGCTTGAGTACTGGGGTAAGACACCTGGGTTAGTTGCTAGCTGGCTTATCTTAACCCTACACACAGGATAGCTTGATAACTTCACACGATGAGCACAGCAGGGGTGGAAGCTGGCTTGGCAGGCAAAAGAACTGGATGGAGTAGACTAGGCTCCCTCACCACAGACTGGAAGCTGGCTTATTTTGCAAACTCGGGTCAACCCCTCGGGAGTGATGCAATTAAGCAGATAAACACTAATACAAAGAGACTGACCAGTGAATGGTGTAGAAGCTGGTAGTAGCTTGGGCGGAGAACTGGCTGAGATAGCTGGCTGGCGTTAACCTTCTCGGTAGGCCTACTCACAAGATGGCAGGCTCGGTCGAAATTTATCTCCAGAAATAGCTGTAATCGTCAGAATTACAGGCCCTCCGCTGCCACCATTTATCGTAGGGGCTCTTAAATGGAGATATCGAGGGTTGAAGGTAGACACACTTGTTGGATGGTTACGATATATTGTCAGACTGTGATGATGGAAAATGGAGCCCAGCCTCTGCCTGTCCTAGCCTGGATGTCTACGCCGACTGAGGCCGAGGCAGAGGTACGAACGTACACATGCGCACCCCGTGACGTCACACAAAGTCACAGGCCTAAAAGGTATCTCCTATCTAAAGCACATGGATGATACTAATATGCTATACAACACAGGGATCAGCAACTATGCTGACAACTCGTATATCTCAAACAAGCCTTCAGGGTTGGCCAAACCCAATTATTTATCACCATGAAACACAAAAGGAACTCGTTAATAATAAAGTGTGAGCAAGTATTTTGTCTTCTGGTGAATATCTAAAACATTCACATTGCATGAAGCTAGCAGTGTCCTCGTGCGATGAATAATAACAGAGTACAACTAACTCGTCCTGACCAATACTAAGTCGCAACGCTGTCTAGGTTACATTTACTATTTGTGGGTTGGTTGTGATTTGCTTCAGCCACGATATTATGACTTCAGCTTTTAAGATGCAAATCTATCCTGCTCAAAGACAACAAAATGACAAGACTTGGGAAAAGATTTTCAAACAGAAAGACCATCTAATAAAGACAGGTAATAAAGTAGTTAACGGAGGTGGGCCAACGTCCAGAATAACATACTTCGTTAGCAGCAAAACCTGAGGTATAGCAGGAAAAAAAATAAGAGTAAAGATGAGGTGCATGTTAAGTGACAGCTTGCTTTGCCGTAACTGACACCTCACCTGGGTCAGCGGGTCGGTGAGTGGCAAGGTGGTGACTAACTGCAATGCAGGTGGGACTGCACCAACTGGCTCACTGGCTGGGTAAAACACCATGCCACCACATTCTTCTCTCATACACTTTCTAATAAAAATACTGAAAATAATTCACAAATGGCAGAAAACCGCTGGTATGCATTGAACTATGCCCTGTAACAAAAAACTTAATACCACTGACCCTGTAATACACTGTTCTTTCTCCTACACACACTTTCTCTATCTAGTCAAAGTTTTATATTTGAGTATTTGCCTGGTTTACCAGTCGAGATTTTCTCTGGTTTACTAGTCTTCAGTTTAGGGTGTCTTTAATAAAAATCATCTTAGACCACATTTACAAAAACCACGAGTATTATCACTCTGTATGTAGTGTTAATATGATTCAACACTAGTTAATATACACTACCTACCTACCTGTAGGTTGTTCCGAGGGGTCAACGCCCCCACGGCCCAGTCCTTGACCAGGCCTCCTGGTAGACCAGGACCTGATAAACCAGGAGGCCAACTACTGGCTGCACGTAAACCGACGTACGAATCACAGCCTGGCTAATCAGGTACTGACTTTAGGTGCCTGTCCGGCGCCTTCTTGAAGACAGCCAGGGGTCTATTGGTAATTCCCCTTACGTATGCTGGGAGGCAGTTGAAAAGTCTTGGGCCCCTGACAGTTGTCTCTTAGTGTACTTGTGGCCTCCCCCCCCCTGCTTTTCATTGAGGGAATGCTGCATCTCCTGCCGAGTCTTTTGCTGTCGTAGGGAGTGATTTTAGTGTGCAAGTTTGGTACTTATCCCTCTAGAATTTTCAAAGTGTATATTTCCAGGTGTATATATATTGAAAATAGCCTGAATCGCAATCCCGGCTGGTTGGGCACTGCCTTAGGTATCAATCAACTTTACAGAGTCATGGAAATGGAAAACTCTTGAAACCAGCAACGAGTAAAAATGACATTTTGCTTATTTAATTAAACTTCTGATATTTTATAGTTAAGAGTAATATATTAATACAAAAAATTATATGAATTTACGATGGTGCTTGCCTGGTCAACCATGCTGTTGCTGCTGGAGGCCCGCTGCCCCAAATATTCATCACAACCTGGTTAATCTGGCACCTGGTGAAGATACTTGTCCAGTTTCCTCTTGAAGGCTTCTACACTTGTTCCAGCCGTGTTTCTGATATCTTCTGGTAAGATGTTGAATAGTCTGGGACCCCGGATGTTGATATAGTGTTCCCTTATTGTTTCCACCACGTGAACATGAACAATCGTTAAGAATGTACAGCTATCTGATAAACTCAAAATGCTTAATATGAAAATATTGTGGAAAGGGGTATACAATATAGAAAATATGAATGATTAAATATGGTAAAATAACATGCAATGTTGGGACAAGTTTCAGTTACTCCGTTATGCGAAGACTGAGGAAATAGACACAAACGGAGTATAAAGGAAAAGTGAATCACTCAATAAAGCTTAAGACTAACGGAAAAAACCTTAAAGTGATCATGTCACAAGATCTCGCCTGAGGCATAATAATGACTCACTATTCTAACAAGAAAAATGACAGGACAGATAAGTAAAACCTTCAACACAGGGTAAGCCAAGCCAATGACTATATTCTTTAAATCACATGACCTCTCTAGGCTGGAGTACTGCTGTACTTTAACAGCTCCGTTCAAGACAGGTAATATTGCAGACCTTAATAATGTGCAGAGAACCTTCACAACCCGCACAGTCAAGCATCTAAATTACTGGGAATATTTGAAGTCCCTTGATCTTTATTTCATGGAACATAGGCGAGAAAGATATTTTATAATCAACACCTGGAAAATTCTAGAAGGATTGGCCCCAAATCTACACATCCAAATCATTTTCCATGAAAGCAAGAGGCTTGGCAGACGGTGCAAAATACCCCTACCTTTACCTTTGATGAGTTTCGACTCTCTCTCTCTACTCCTGGAGCCCGGCTATGGGCCAGGCTCGTCTGGTGCTTGCCTGGTCAATCAGGTTGTTGCTGTTGGGAGCCAGCTGCCCCACATATCCATCACAGCCTGGTTGATCTGGCCAATGAAAAGCAGGGGTGCGATAAGTATACCAAGAGAAAATTCAGTAAGTGTGAAGGAGCTAAGACTTTCCAACGTCCTCCCTTCTCACATATGGGAGGATACCAGATTTCTGGCTCTCTTTAAGAAAGAACTGGAAAAGTCTGTCACATCGGTGCCTGATTACCCGGGCTGTGGTACTTATGGTGGACTTCGTGCGGCTAGCACCAACAGCCAGGTTGATCAAGCCATCCACCAGGAGACCTTATATGGGACCAGGCAGCTAGGTCGTTGACCCTGAGAACATTCTTCAGGTAGACTGCAGGTAGGTAGCTAGACGATTCTGCAGAATATGTGCAGTTAACTTTTTTCCCCTCCTCCCGATGACTACCGTCTAATTCGAAGTGTGGTGTCACTCAGCTTTACTACACTTCACGAACAGCAGACGATATTTTAAATTATTAATTACATATGTTAAGATAAATAAAAACTTGACTAAAATCTATCACTTAAACAATTTTTACCATTTGTCTAGTCAGTAAATAATGTTGTGGTGTCACTCATGTTCGTTCAGTGATATTTCCCTTTTACTACAGTTCACGGACACCAGAGACTTTCAAATTATTAATGACACATTTGTTAAAATAAAAACTTAACTAAAAAATACGTATCATTTAACAAAGAAAAAAAATGTTTGTCATTTGTAGTCAGTGAATCAGTAAGTAAAGGTAAGGGGTAAAGTTGTGTTGTGGTAGTGTGCGCTATCACCAACAAATATTGATCTGGAAGAGAGTAGGAATAATGGGAGCCCTTCTCCCTCCTCTGGTGTGTGACGCCCCTTACCATGTGTCCCCAACACTCACGCCATGAAACACCATGACGTCATTAAACCTCAAAAACCACCATCCAAGGACAAGAACCATGCTGATGCTGATGATGATGATGATGATGATGATGATGATGATGATGATGATGATGATGATGATGATGATGATGGTGATGATGATGATGATGATGATGATAAAAACTTTAATGCGGACTCCTGTAGTTTTACCGGAACCAGCCTCCAGGACAGCATTCCATGGAACACTACTCCCGCAACCAGATTTCAGAACCAGCCTAAGTAAGTAAGTAAGTAAGTTTATTCAGGTATACACAAATACAGTTACATAGAATTATCATACATAGCAGCATATGTGTAGAGAACCTAGGATAACCCAAAAAAGTCAGACAGAGTGACTTATTTCCATTGGGGTCCTTTTACCTTATTATTATAATATAAAGGTTATAATATTTTCTTATTATTCTATAATGAAGATAACATCTTATTATCATACTAAAAAGACTATCTACTACACGAGGGTCATTAAGACTATCTACAATACGAGGGTCATTACTAGGAATAAGGTAAAATTTACACGTATGTTAGATAAAAAATAGAAAATCATTCCCCTCCCTTTCTGTAGCTACATTCATCAGACACCTTTTGGCACTCTTCTTGAACTGGTTCATGCTATGACTGGCTTTGACATGTGCGGGTAGTCTGTTCCATTCCTTTATTGCTGTACAATAAAAGGTGTTTGAAGCCTGGCCAATGACTGTGGGTACTACAAAGTTGTGCTCTCTCCCCCTAGTACTATGATTGCTTTGGTTCCCAACCTTGACAAAATTGACAGCAAGATATTCTGGACACTGTTTGTGAGCAATTTTATAAACATGATTTAGCTTCAGTTGTTTTACTCTGTCTTCAACATTCAGCATATCCAACTGCTGTAATTCATCCTGGCCTACATGTTCTCTTGGTCCCAGCCCCAGGATGAATCTTACGATTTTGTTCTGGGTGATTTGCAGTCTATCTTTCAGTTTTCTTGTCAAGGCAGAGTACCAAGAAGAGCAAGCGTAATCCATATGGCATTGTATAAGGGCTAGACATAGGGTCCTGCGAGCCTCAGTAGGTAGACACTGTGCTTGTCTATACAGGAACTTCAGTCTGGCATTCGCTTTCTTTACTACACTGTTCCCTATCAATTCTCCTGACATGCATGAGTCAAAGGGGATTCCCAAATATTTTACTGATGAAACCAAAGTGATGGGCTCCCCATTACATTGAACATTAAAGTTATTTACCCTCTCAGTTTATGTTTCGTGCCAAAGAGAATGGCTTCAGTTTTCCCTAGGTGTAATGATAGTTTGTTGTCTACTAACCATTTGCTGCAGGACTCCAGTTCCAGTGTTAAAACATTAGCAATATCTTGTGGGTCTTTACCTGACACTAACAGAGCACTGTCATCTGCATACAGTAGGAGTTTGCACTTGACACTGATAGGCATATCATTGACATAACATAAGAATAATAAGGGACCCAGAATACTACCTTGGGGAACTCCACATGTTATCGGCAGGGGTTCTGATTCTGTTTTGTTGATTTTGACTATTTGTCTCCTGTTGCTAAGGTAGGACTTAAACCAGTCTACAGAACCTATACCGATAGCTTGAAGTTTATTACATAATATATTGTGGTTGACAGTATCGAAGGCCTTTTGCAGGTCTAAGGTTACCATACCTATGAGGTTCCCCTTTGACATTTCAGTCCTCAGGTAATCCATCAGATTAATAAGGGAGGTGTCGGTTGAGTAGGATCTTCTAAAGCCCGATTGATAGCTATGGAGAATGTTGTTGTCATTAAGGTACTTAACTACTTGAGAATACACCGCCCTCTCTAGAATTTTAGATATTATACTGAGTATACTAACAGGCCTATAGTTGCTTACATCAGACCTACTATTTTTCTTGAAGATAGGAGTAACTCTGGCCTCCTTGAACCCCTCCGGTACGGTATTAGTGGTGATTGATAGATTTGTTATGTGAGCAATAGGGATTGACAGTTCAGAAGCACCATCTTTTAGGAACTTAGACGGGATGTTATCAGGGTCTGTGCTCTTAGTTGGGTTTAACCTGCTTAGTTCTTTTTGAATGAAGTCATGAGATACACTTACTAGTTGACAACTGTTTGGGGTTACCCCTTTATTGGTATAGTATGTTTGAAACTTATCAGAGTCTGTGTTAAAGGTATTTGATACAGCTGGTAGTTTACTTACTAGTGTTGATGCAACAGATGTGTAGTATGAATTAAAGCAATTTGCCACCTTAGATGTTTCATGGCATACCTCATTATCGATAGTGAGGACTATGTTAGACCTATCTACTGGCTTATGGCTATACCCCAAATGTTTTAGTTGTTGCCAGAGCTTTCTGGGGTTATGCTTATACTCTTCAATTTTTGAGCAGTAGTGCTTTGCCTTTGCTCCTTTTATAAGTCTCTGTACTCTGTTCCTCACCCTTTGGAATTCATTTAGTGCTGCAATATCCTGTCTGTTTGCTTTAAATCTTTTTAGCAGCTGGTCTCTGAATTTCATATTATCTAATATCTCAGTATTCATCCAGGGTTCAGTTCTTCGTTTAATCCTAACCTCTTTAACTGGTGCAATATTATCAAGGATGGTAGTGAACATTGTTTTGAATTTTTCCCAGGCATCGTTTACGTCCGTGCAACTTGTTATCTCTGTCCAGTCACAATTGTGTAGCCTATTTACCAGTGTTTCTTTACTGTAGTTTCTAGTTGACCTCATTTTTATTGTCCTGTGTAGGCCTATCCTATCCCTAGTGATTTTCCTGGTGCAGTAATGATGAAATGATCACTAAGACCTGTGGTAATGACGCCTGACTGACTAATTTTCTCAGAGCGGTTACAAAGTATGTGGTCAATTAGGGTGGCTGAGAACTGTGTGATCCGGGTTGGTGTATTAATTAGTTGAGTGTAACTATTTAATCCGAGAATTTGCTTATACCTTTTGCATAGCCCGTTATTTTGCTGCTGAAAACAGATATTGAAGTCGCCCAGTATTATTGTCTCGCAATTGTTTTCAACTCCGGACAAGACTCTGGAAAAGTCTTCTAAGAACTGGTCCTGGGTAGGAGAGCGGTAACTAGTTCCTACTAAGATGGGTTTGGTCTTAGGAAGCAGCACTTCAAACCATAGAATCTCCAGTTTATTGTTATTTAAATCAGGTCTTGGGTTGTAAGCTAAGTCATTTCTAATGTAGGCACATACTCCACCACCCTTTCTGTTCCTATCTAAGCGTTTTATATTGTAACCATCTATTTTGACCTCGTCGTCAGTCACCGTATCATCCAACCAAGATTCAGAGATGGTTATAACTGCCGTCCTAATTTTGTTAGCTAGAATCCTAATCTCTGCCAATTTAGGAAGAAGTGATCTTGCATTGACATGAATAAAGTGAAGGCCTGTTTTCATAAAACAATCATAATCATCAATATATGGCAATGGGTCATTTGTATTAAATTTAGGTAAATCAATGTCATCACTGCTAAAGGGTAACTGTGCCAAAGTGCATTTGTTACACACAAAATGAATTCTGGCACCGTTGTTATAATTGTACATACATCCATCACGCACCCACCCCTTACACATTTTACATAAGGTGCCTTTTCTGTTTTTCATGCGTACTTTAGTACAGTGTATGCACCTGTTTGGTAGTGTTTGAGATAATAATGGCTGTATTGTCTCACATTGACCTATGTATGCATTACATATGGAGTTAAGGTTATCATTCCTAGCTACTAGACCGTCATTATTGCCGTCATTTATCTGTCTGTTTTGCCTCTGCACAATAGTTTGAGGTCCTGGATTAATTTGGATATCACCACTTAAGAGCGCTACAATAAGAGCTGTGTGCCACTGTTTTTGTTTGGGTATGCTGTGTTGCCATACCTCAAGGAGAGTATTCCATGGGACACTACCCCCGCAACCAGATCCCAGAACCAGCCTCCAGGACAGCATTCCATGGAACACTACCCCCGCAACCAGATCCCAGAACCAGCCTCCAGGACAGCATTCCATGGAACACTACTCCCGCAACCAGATCCCAGAACCAGCCTCAAGGAGAGTATTCCATGGGACACTACCCCCGCAACCAGATCCCAGAACCAGCCTCCAGGACAGCATTCCATGGAACACTACCCCCGCAACCAGATCCCAGAACCAGCCTCCAGGACAGCATTCCATGGAACACTACTCCCGCAACCAGATCCCAGAACCAGCCTCAAGGAGAGTATTCCATGGGACACTACCCCCCGCAACCAGATCCCAGAACCAGCCTCCAGGACAGCATTCCATGGAACACTACCCCCGCAACCAGATCCCAGAACCAGCCTCCAGGACAGCATTCCATGGAACACTACCCCCGCAACCACATCCCAGAACCAGCCTCCAGGACAGCATTCCATGGAACACTACTCCCGCAACCAGATCCCAGAACCAGCCTCAAGGAGAGTATTCCATGGGACACTACCCCCGCAACCAGATCCCAGAACCAGCCTCCAGGACAGCATTCCATGGAACACTACCCCCGCAACCAGATCCAAGAACCGGCCTCCAGGAGAGTATTCCATGGGACACTAGCCCCGCAACCAGATCCAAGAACCGGCCTCCAGGAGAGTATT
Organism: Cherax quadricarinatus; assembly: GCF_038502225.1. NCBI lineage: Eukaryota > Metazoa > Arthropoda > Malacostraca > Decapoda > Parastacidae > Cherax > Cherax quadricarinatus. The sequence continues at coordinate 18,850,171 of NC_091335.1, read as the reverse complement.
CCAGGGACACTAGCCCCGCAACCAGATCCAAGAACCGGCCTCCAGGAGAGTATTCCATGGGACACTGCCCCCGTAGCCAGATCCTAGAACCGGCCTCCTGGTTGATAGTCTGATCAGACTGCTGGTGCTGACTGCACGTAATCTAGCGTAGGCACAGCAGCCCGACTAATCAAAAACTACCTAAGGACGATAACATGTTCCTTCTTGAAAACAGCCGGAGGTCTGCAGGCAGTCCTCCATTTGTAAGTATAAAGGGAAGGTGTTGAAAAGTCTTAGATCCCTTACGCTTACCGAGTTATATTTCAATGTATTCACTGCATTCCTGCTTTTCACTGGGAATATTCTGCACCTTCAGCAGATCCTCTTACTTTCGTAGGGAGTGATTTCTTTGCATATTTGGGATCAATTTCTCCAGAATTTTCTAGGTGTAAATTATGCCACATCTGACTGATTTTAAGAGGAAACCGGACAAGTTCCTCAAATCAGTTCCTGACCAGCCAGGGCTGTGGTTTGTACTTTGTATTGCGTGTGATCAGCAGTAACCGCCTAGCTGATCAAACCTTGATTCATTAGGAGGCCTGGTCTGAGACCTGGCCGCGGGGGCGTTGACCTCCGGAAGTATCCTTCAGGTAACTTTTCCATTTACGTTCCAGAGATTATATATAGCTCGAGAAACTTCAGGCATTCCCAATAATTTAGGAGCTTAAATGAATTTATACCGGCAATGAAAGTTTTCAGTACAGCAGAGTACATTCAACAGATACGCAATTTCGCCTGTCTCAAAACGCGATGTTTGTACACGGCAATATTCCAGTCTAAGAAGAACAAGTGACAATGTGATCCTTGGGTTCAAAACCCACAGTAGTACACAGTAGCAGCAATAGTAGCAGTAATAATAGTAGCAGTAATAATAATAGTAATAGTAGTAATAATAATAGTAATAATAGTAGTAATAATAATAGTAATAGTAATAATAATAGTAGTAATAATAATAGTAGTAGTAGTAGTAGTAGTAGTAGTAGTAGTAATAGCAGAAGCAGCAGCGAAATCGAAGGCTGCCACAGTAAGTAAAGAGCTCTGTCTCAGGGCACGGAACTCGCCTTATTTCTGTTCTCATTCTTATATCCGATATTGACAAGTACATAATTCACTGCACCATATAATTCTTTGCCGATGACACCAGAATCTCTGAGAGTGGCGTCCGTCGAAGACACAGCGAACCTTCAGGCGGAAATTAATCAAGTCTTCCAGTGAGCCTTAGACAATAATATGATGTTCACCGAGGACAGGTTTCAACTGCTCCGCTACGGAAGAATAGAGGAAATAAAGATTGTAACGGAGTACAGGACATACTAAATGAATTCAATAGAGCGAAAGTCCCATGTGCGAAACCTAGAAGTGATGATGTTGGAAGATCTCACATTCAAGGATCACAACAATGTTGCCAATGCTACCGCAAGTAAAATGAAAGGTTAGATAACTAGAACTTTCAAGACTAAATCGTGAGCCGATGATGATACTCGTTAAATCACTTGTTCTCTACAGGCTGGAATTCTGACAGGCGAGATTGCTGAGTTGGAATACGTGCAGAGAACTTTCACTGCTCGTATACATTCAATCATCTTAACTACTAAGAACACCTGAAGACCGTTCAACTGTATTTCTTGGAAAGCAAGCAAGAAACGTATACAATTTACACACGGAAAATCCAGGACTGGCCCCAAACGTGAACACAGAAATCACTTCCTATAACAAGAGACTTGGCAGTCGGTGCAAAAGAGGGGCGCGAGTACACTGAGAAAGAACTCGTCGAGTGTCAGGTCATTTTCAATCTCCGCTTGGAAGCGGAGGGAGAGAGAGATCATAATCTACACTTGGAAAATCTTGGAAGGAATGGTCCCAAATCTGCACACAGAAATCACTCCCTACGAAAGTAAAAGACTGGGCAGGCGATGCAAAATGCCCCCAATAAAAAGTAGGGGCGCCATTGGTACACTAAGGGAAAACACCATAAGTGTCCGGGGCCCAAAACTGTTCAACAGCCTCCCATCAAGCATTAGGGGAATTGCCAATAAACCCCTGGCTGCCTTCAAGAGAGAGCTGGACATACCTAAAGTCAGTGCCGGATCAGCCGGGCTGTGGCTCGTACGTTGGACTGCGTGCGGCCAGCAGTAACAGCCTAGTTGATCAGGCCCTGATCCATCGGGAGGCCTGGTCATGGACCGGGCCGCGGGGGCGTTGATCCCCGGAATAACCTCCAGGTAACCTCCCTCCGTGTACAGGGGTAAATTACCAACCTCCGGCGGTTTTCAAGGGGGAACTGGATAAGTTCCTCGAATCAGTGCCTGACCAGCCGGGCTGTCGTTCATACGCTGGACTGTATGTGGTTAGCAGTAATAGCTTGGTTGATCAAGACTTAATCATCCAGGAGGCCTGGGTTGGGATCAGGTTGTCAGGGTATTGACCCTCAGAAACGTACCTTCAGGTATCTTATGTACCTCAACATTAATCTTCCGCTTAACTGAGTGGTTGAGTTTGTGTTATACTCTTCAGCTTTTATTTCTTCAAATTTTCCCTTAATAAACATCAGATTGTTTTCTGCGGTCCACTGGAAAACTTGCTTTATATCAGCTTGGAGACTTACGCTCTCTCTCCAATGGATGCCATTCACAAAATCTAGTATCTGCAAAAGGTGATGCACTGCAACAATTTGTCTCTTGGATATGAGAATGAGAAAGAAAATGGGAGCGTTTCTCTCTGGCAACCTCTGGTGTTACTGTGAGACCATTACTCTTCGGGTTAAATTTGTCAAGAAGTAAATATCCATCTGCCCTCCTTTTCCCTTTTATTAAATTTGCGAGCATTTTGCGCATTGTTACATCTTAATCATAAATGTCAAAGGCTTTTGCAAAATGTGTGGGAACTAAATATGCATTTCTATTCCAGTGCATTCAAGCACACGTAAATTTCCAACAATTGCAACTGCTCTAAGCACATGTAAACCAGGGTTGTGCAACTATTGTTAATCCATGTACTTTACCACTCCTGCTTCTTGAAACTCAGATAATTTGATAATGTGGAACGTCAGCGCTATGGGTCTATAGGTTTTGCTTTTAACTTATTACTACATCAATGTTTTATGTGACTATAGGATGACTCCAGTGTCCAGCTGGTTGCGTCTCCATAAGATATTTAGGGTACATGGGGAAGAAAGAGATTTCTAACAGAAGTGTGATACTCGGTATTGATAATTTATAATAATAATTCTGAAGCTTCTATATAGTACATAAAATAAGAGTTACGTATGTAGTTGGAGCACGCGTAGCTTATTCTGCCATTCACAACATATTTGAGAAATTTGATAGGCTTCATTGCTCCTCGGTGTGACAAACTGTTAATTATCGAGGGCCGCTGTCTGCTGCATCCAACTGTATTTGTAGTATCTACTTACTTATCACATACAAGCCTTGAACATCACCGACGAGTTTGTCATTCTGGTTTACCTACCTACCTGGAGGTTATTCTAGGGATCAACTCCCCCGCGGCCCGGTCCACGACCAGGCCTCCCGGTGGATCAGGGCCTGATTAACCAGGTTCTAGGAGTAAAAAAATGTCTCGAAACTTATCAAAGGTACGTATATCATACACTGAGAGTCCGGGATCGATCCCCGGAAGAGGGAAAACGTTGTGCATTTTCCTTACACTTGCTGCCCTTGTTCATTCATCTATTAGTCAGTACTCAGTAGGTACCTGGATGTTAGTCGACTGGTGTGGGTGGCATCCTGGGGGACAAAATTAACTTAAGTTGCCAGGAATGCTCTGCATAACCAGCGGGCTTTCTATACCAATACTGTCAGCTAGGTCTATCAGTTGTATCACGTACTTGAAGAAATAAAAACATTAGTATTATTATCACCATTATCTGTTAGTGTACTGATCGCTTAAAGTGCTGTTCACAAAGTACTGCCTGTTACCGTATGGAGAAATCTCAATGATAAATTTGGAATAGGTTCCTCCAGCAACATGTTTTTAATAATTCCACTCCAGTGATGAATTAAGCGTAGACAAACTGATGATTATCAGAAAACATCCACCGTGTGTAGCTTCGTGAACAAGTCAGTCGGTCAGCGTCTTACGACAATTCCTACAACATGAAGACGTACCCATAAAGAAACGAAAGAACTCCGTGTCACACTTTCATATCTAACTGAGGTACAGTGCCTGGCTGGCTGCCGGGTAGGAATGTTTTAATCTCTCGAGAAGTGACTCATATGCTGCCCTAATGAGGTAAAAGATAAGACTATTCTGTTAAGTAGTTCTAAGAAGGTGCACAAAATGTCTCCCACAACACATTCACGACCTCGTACATAAAATACCATTTACCACGCAATTAAACATTTTCTTCAAATTAAAGCTACACATTAAAAAAACAATCTGGTGAAATTGGTGGTGCTAGTGTCAGGTATAATAAAGGCTTACAGAGTACGGTCTCACCGCCCATTTTTTAATTATTAATAATGACATCTAAGAGTAATCGCACAAGTAGCAATCACTAGTCACCACAAGAATGCCAGGAATGACGTAAGAGGAAGTTATCATCCAACACAGCGAATCGACTACTAGCTTAAATTAAAGTAAGACATTAACAAATATTGCATGTTAACTTACGTGGCTACTACTTCTGAATAATGTTGCAGGGGTATTCACATACATTAATTCATCAGCGCAGCTATACCTTTAACCTATAACACCTGAGTCTTTTCGAGGGTTTCCTATCCTGGCAAAAAGGGTTAAAGCCAGTCTTTTCTAGTAATTAAATGTTCAATCAGACTATTGCTGTTTGTAGCCTGCTAGCTCACATAGCCATCATGACTCAGTTCAAGACATGAGATGCCACGCCAATGATCTTTTTAAAGTCACTTGTTCTCTCTAGGCTGCAATACTGCTGTACATTAACATCTCCATTCAAAGCAGGTGAAATAGTAGATCTAGAGAGTGTACAGAGAACCTTTACTGCACATATCAGTTCCATCAAACACCTTAACTACTGGGAACGTTTGGAAGCACTTGACTTGTACTCACTGGAACGCAGACGAGAGATTCATCATAATCTATACCTGGTAAATTCTGTAGGGACTGGTCCCTAATCTGCACATAGAAATTACTCTCTACGAAAGCAAAAGTCTTGGCAGGCGATGCAACATACACCCAATGAAAAGTAGGGGCACCATCAGTAGACTAAGAGAAAACACAATAAGTGTCCGGAACCCAAGACTGTTGAACAGTCTCCCACCAGCCATACCTGGAGGTTATTCCGGGGATCAACGCCCCCGCGGCCCGGCCTATGACCAGGCCTCCCGATGGATCAGGGCCTGATCAACTAGGCTGTTACTGCTGGCCGCACGCAGTCCAACGTACGAGCCACAGCCCGGCTGATCCGGCACTGACTTTAGGTATCTGTCCAGCTCTCTCTTGAAGGCAGCCAGGGGTTTATTGGCAATTACCTTAATGCTTGATGGGAGGCTGTTGAACAGTCTTGGGCCCCGGACACTTATGGTGTTTTCCCTTAGTGTACCAATGGCGCCCCTACTTTTTATTGGCGGCATTTTGCATCGCCTGCCCAGTCTTTTACTTTCGTAGGGAGTGATTTCTGTGTGCAGATTTGGGACCATTCCTTCCAAGATTTTCCAAGTGTAGATTATGATATATCTCTCCCTCCTGCGTTCCAACGAGTACAAGTCAAGTGCTTTCAAGCGTTCCCAGTAGTTAAGGTGCTTGACAGAACTTATACGTGCAGTAAAGGATCTCTGTACACTCTCTAGATCTGCGATTTCACCTGCTTTGAATGGAGATGTTAATGTACAGCAGTATTCCAGCCTAGAAACAACAAGTGATTTGAAAAGGATCATCATTAGCTTGGTATCTCTCGTTTTGAACGTTCTCATTATCCATCCTATCATTTTCTTTGCACGTGCGATCGTAGCACTGTTGTGATCCTTGAAAGTGAGATCCTCAGACATTACTACTCCCAGGTCCCTTACATTATTTTTCCGCTCTATTGTATAGCCAGAGTCTGTAGTATACTCTGTTCTAGTTATTATCTCCTCCAGTTTTCCATAACGGAGTAGTTGGAATTTGTCCTCATTAAACATCATATTGTTTACCGTTGCCCGCTGGAAAACTTTGTTTATATCTTCTTGGAGGTTAACCGCGTCCTCAGCAGATGACAGCCTCATGCAGATCCTAGTATCATCCGCAAAGGATGATACGGTGCTGTGATGTATATCTCTCTGTCTGATATGAGGATAAGGAATAAGATGGGGGCGAGTACTGTGCCTTGTGGAACAGAGCTCTTCACTATGGCAGCCTCCGATTTAACTCTGTTGACCACTACTCTTTGTGTTCGATTTTTTAGGAAGTTGAAAATCCATCTCCCCACTTTCCCAGTTATTCCTTTAGCACGTATTTTATGGGCTATTACGCCATGATCGCATAAGGGGAATTACCTAGTTGTCTTCAAGAGGGGCCTTAAGTCAGTGCCGGATCAGCCGGGCTGTGGTTCGTACGCTGGACTACGTGCGGCCAGCAGTAACAGTAGTTGATTAGGCTCTGATCCACCAAGAGGCCTGGTCGTGGCCCGAGCCGCGGGGATGGTGATGCCCGGACTTCCCTCTAGGTAGGTAATGGTCCAGTTTTTGTTATAACACTAGTGCCAACACACTGGCTCGCGAGTTTAAGGACGCGTCTGCCATGGATTCAAGCACCACCGGTTCTGTGATCTACATAAATATATTCACATGTCTCACTGGGGAACAAACCAGTCTACAGTGTGGCTTCACACTTTGGTGAGAGAGTATGAGACACACGTACGCGAAGTTCGACGTAAGAGAGTATAACCAAATGAATATTACATTAATAAATAAATGTCCATTGTTCCTCATAACACTTATTATTTACCTGGTTACAGGCTCAATGACTTGAGTAACTACCTGGGGCCATCTTATGAACCACCATAAGAGCCAATTAATGGATCTTAAAGAAACTTGGAATTGTTATATTGTTAATACTAATATTTTAACTTTTTCCAACAATATCCACTGTGCAACCATCAGGAAATGGCATCAAAGCCGATAAACGTAGGAACTGTATTCTCAGATAAATATGTTCATAAAAACTCCCTCCATTTAATTTGCAAACAAGTGTAGGGTGCGAGCAGTAGACCAACTTGTGTGAATATGATGGTCGTGTAGCGTCATGGTGAAACACCATGTAGACCTCCTGACCTGGGAGTCCGGCTTAATTTTAAGGCTACGCACTCGGCGCCTGCTGGACTGCGTATAGTGGCAGCGGTGTGGAGTGGCTTAAGAGGGCTGGCTTGGACCCTGGCTTTGTTCTAGGGGGCGATCTAGAGAATGCAACCTTTGCTTTCTGTCTTTCCCACGTATTCTCATCTTTTTTTTTTCTTATGCCATTCCTAATGTCAATTTCCAAAAGTTTCTTGTAAAATTTAAGAAAATAGTATTTAGAAGTTTAGTTAGGTTATATAACTGAACGTACAGTTAACCACAAATAAGAAAATTACAAAAAAAAAAAGACACGGCACAAAGAGTTAACTGAGCAGCACCAGGAAACATTCAAATCCGCATACATATCCTTCATGACAATGAGTTGAACAATGAAGTATCAGAGAAAACTACATGTACAATTCCACGGAGAGAGAAAAGCAACATGCTAGAAGTAAACAAGAGGATGACAGAGTATAATGGTTCATCAGTAAGGTAATGAATATATGTGAAGAGAACTAAGAATAATACTAAACGCTACACAGCTTTAGTGTCACCCCTGCAACACTTATCCCACACCTCCACATCACCTTCCCTTACCATGGCAGTAACTGCACACAAACTGCCTAAAAAATAACTGTAAATGTGGGTAGATGGACTTTTAAGTTCCTAACCAACAAAACCCAAAGAGCAATAGTAAACTAGAGTAAAATCGGGGGCTCCTACAGTGAAGAGTTCTGTTCCCCGAGGCACGGTACTCGCCCGACGTGTCTTTTGTTTTAAACATGGTTTGACAAGGTTAGGTTAAGGATCCCTAACAAGATTCTACAAGCTCGCTCTCTCGCTCTCGCTCTCATATTAGACAGACGGGGTCATAACCATAGCACTAGCATCCTTTGCAGACGATATGAGAATCTGCATAAGAACCTCCAAGCTAATATCAACCAAGTCTTCCAAAGAGCAATTGACAACATGATGTGATCACGAATTTTCAACACCCTTTCTTAAAGAATAAGGGAGAGTATCAACAGATAGGCCAGGCTGAGGGGGGCGGTGACCTCCGGAAACGGCTACAGGTAATCAGGTAACCTACACATAACCACGGTGTTACCCCTTCAATACCCACCCCACACATCTACACCCTTGCAACATCCCTCCCTTACAGGGGAGACATCATAGTTGGGTAAGGAAAGAGCGTTGCAGGGGTGTAGAGGTGTGGTTATTGCAGGGATTACACCGTAGCTGTGTGTGTAAGGGAAAGGTATACGTTATTGCAAGTGTAAAGGTGTGGAGTGGGTGATGTAGGGGGTGACACCACAGTTTTGTAACACCAAGCCAACAAATCTACACCCCTGCAATACCAACCCCACATCTCTACACCACTGCAACACCCACCTTGCACTCTGGCCCATGGCCGGGCTCCGGAAGTAGAAAGACACTTGAAACTTATCAAAAGTGTACATCTCTACACGAATTTAACACCCATCCCACACCTCCACACTAATATAACACCCATCCCACACCTCCTCACCAATATAACACCCATCCCACACCTCCACACTAATATAACACCCATCCCACACCTCCACACCAATATAACACCCATCCCACACCTCCACACCAATGTAACACCCATCCCACACCTCCACACTAATATAACACCCATCCCACACCTCCACACCAATATAACACCCATCCCACACCTCCACACCAATGTAACACCCATCCCACACCTCCACACTAATATACTCCACACTAATATAACACCCATCCCACACCTCCACACCAATATAACACCCATCCCACACCTCCACACTAATATAACACCCATCCCACACCTCCACACCAATATAACACCCATCCCACACCTCCACACCAATGTAACACCCATCCCACACCTCCACACTAATATAACACCCATCCCACACCTCCACACCAATATAACACCCATCCCACACCTCCACACCAATATAACACCCATCCCACACCTCCACACCAATATAACACCCATCCCACACCTCCACACTAATATAACACCCATCCCACACCTCCACACCAATATAACACCCATCTCACACCTCCACACCAATATAACACTCATCCCACACCTCCTCACCAATATAACACCCCTCCCACACCTCCACACTAATATAACACCCATCCCACACCTCCACACTAATATAACACCCATCCCACACCTCCACACCAATATAACACCCATCCCACACCTCCACACTAATATAACACCCATCCCACACCTCCACACCAATATAACACCCATCCCACACCTCCACACTAATATAACACCCATCCCACACCTCCACACTAATATAACACCCATCCCACACCTCCACACTAATATAACACCCATCCCACACCTCCACACTAATATAACACCCATCCCACACCTCCACACTAATATAACACCCATCCCACACCTCCACACTAATATAACACCCATCCCACACCTCCACACTAATATAACACCCATCCCACACCTCCACACTAATATAACACCCATCCCACACCTCCACACCAATATAACACCCATCCCACACCTCCACACCAATATAACACCCATCCCACACCTCCACACCAATACCTACCCTCACACAAAAGTGTCGCACTAAGAACTTTATTGTTGTTTTCTTGTCGCACAATTAATGCTTATCATATAAATCCTTCAGAGAAACCTTTCACGGGTAAGTTTTAATTAGCACTTTCTCGACTCGCTAATGACCAGGGGTACAGGTTTTCCTCTCATAATTTCATTAATGCAGCAATCTGGCCGCCAGTGATACACAATTCTGGGTGTGACTGATACTTATAAGTGACGATGACGTCACGTGCATCATCAATATTATTTCATGGGAAAATATTTGACTTATTTAATGCAGTAGTGATACAAACGCCCTGAAAAACAAACGAAAAATGAGAATCTCTGTATGTAGTATTTTTTCTACGAGGATAAATTAAGAGTACAGAATCAAAGTATTTGAATTAGGCGAATGAAAAAATACATAATAATCGCAAACAAATGAGGTACAATAAATATCTTACCAAGAAACAATACATTCAAACTGGACAAGTTAGAATCTAGTTAAGACATGCATCCAAGTGCTAGTGATAAAAATATTTTTGATAGCTGTATGTATGTTGTGAACAACCTATAACAGTTGTAAAACTAGCCGGCAAGTGCGATAATCTCTACTGTTATCGGTCTGTTTGACAGGTTCACAAATAGGAATGTAAATAAGATTTTCAATCTAGTCGGTATTAGATACCGACTAGGTTGAAATTAAACGTGCAGTACTAGAAATTAGGATACGTGATTATGTTTAGCTCCGGAAAGTTTTTTTACAGCAGTGCAGAGTTCATACTTACCACTTATTACTAATGAGGTTTAGTAGTGTTAGGCTCATACTGAAATTACAATACCTCTGCATCACGAGCAAATAGTCACAATCGGAAGACCAGCTACAATTAACAACTGCTTAGCCCGGGTTCTATACAACACTGAGCCAGAAGTGCTTTGTCTAAATTTAAAATTTGTTCCGGAGTCGTTTACAAACCCAGACAAGAATGACCTACTTACCAAGAGCTACAACTATCAAAATACCGAATTTCAAATAGGTTTTATCAAGAGATATATTCATCACCGCGACAGTCACTAAACCCTCGGACATTCATTCCTCGATGCTATTGTAACGCGCTTAAGAGACTTTGTTAAGGACATCATCGTCTCCAACAGCCTGACTGATCAAGCAGTTCACCGGGAGACCTGGTCTGGGACCAAGCCATGATGGAGGGAAAGACGCTGACCCCAAAATTTTCCCCATGTAAATACAACACAAAAAGGCGGTGGGTGGTCATTATAAACACAAACTACAATGCTAAGTTGCAAGACGTACTCGACAACCAGAGTATTTACGAACCTCTGCACAACCACAAGTTTAATCTGAAGGAACTCGCTCAACACTTCCTTATTAAATACCGCCAGATCCTCAAACGTACCACAAATATTATTAAGTTACTTTATTCGGATCAGCTAAACCACTGACAGAATTACGAAGGCGATGGAAGACAGCCAAAACGCAGATGTGCTATACACAGATTTTACAAAGGCGTTCGACAAATGCCATCATGGGGTGATTGCACACAAAATGAGGGTCACAGGCATAACGGGAACGGTAGGCAGATGGATTTCCAAGTTTCTAAGAGGTAGAATACAAAGAATGGTAGTAAACGTAGCGAAAGCCAGCATCAGCACGCTAAAAATTTCAGTCCCCCAAGGCACTGTCCTGACACTTTTGCTGTTTATCCTCATACCAGACAAAAAAATACCCGTCACAGTTTTATATCATTTGCAGATGACACTAAAATAAATATAAAAGTCACCTAGGTAGAAGACATTGAAAAGATGGAGTAAGATATACGCAGTGGAAAGTGTACACAACGTTCAATGGTGTTTCCAGTGGGCAGTGGAAAGCAAGCTTAAGTTCGATGGTGATAAGTTCCAGCTTCGACCTAACCTGACTAGGTGTGTGTGGGAAACAGTCAAGTTGTAACACTAGGGTTGAAAATAGTAAATGTATAAAAGACATTCATCATAAAGTTATAAATAAAGACAATGGATCAGGCCAGCAAACGAAGGGAGACAGCAGAGGGCAGCAAGAGACCCTTAAGGAGTGTAAGAAATAAGATAGATGAGCTAAGATTAATTGCAAGTGCAAGAAACAGATATTATTGCTATAACAGAGACCTGGCTCAACCTGAAAGATAGAAAGATGCCTTCTGAATGTCACACACAAGGCTATAAATTATTCCACACTGATAGGGTAAACAGGAAGGGTGGTGGAGTAGCGATGTATGTCAGAGACAATTTAAACTGTGTTAGACAAGATGTAAAATTAGAAGCGTCAGCCACTGAATCTGTTTGGTTACAACTTCTCGAGGGTCGTAAAAAACTAATCTTGGGTGTGATTTACAGGGCCCCAAATCTTGATAGGGAGTGCAGTAAACTTCTATGGGACGAAATTCGTAAGGCATCTACATACGAAGATGTTGTACTAATGGGAGACTTCAGCTTTAGACAAACTGACTGGAGTAATTGGACAGGAAAATTAGAGTTAATTAAGCGACTTTCTTGATACGATTCAGGACTGTTTTTTAAAACAGTTTGTGACAGACCCAACTAGAGGCAATAACCTGCTGGACTTGGTTCTGACCAGCAGGAATTGCTAATTAATAATCTTGAGGTTAATGATGAGCTTGGGGAAAGTGATCACAAATCACTCAGTTTTAATATATCATGGAATTACCCTAATATGACACTCAAGTCTCTGTCCTTGACTTCCATTTGGCTGATTTCATAGAACTGAAAAATTACCTGGGTGGGCTGAACTGGAATGACCTGACTATAGGTCAGGTAGGTGGTGATGAGTGCCGATATGACATTTTCCAGAGCGTAGTTCTAGCTGCTCAGACAACTTATGTTCCAAATAGGGAAATCAGATCAAACAAAAATGATCGTAAATGGATGAACAATAGATTAAAACATCTCACTGGTCAAAAGAGAGGCCCATATAGGCAAATCAAAAGAGGAGAGGGGCAGTTAAGAAATCAATATATACTCAGTTAAAGAGAGAGAGAAAAAAAAAGGAACAAGAAAAGCAAAAAGAGATTATGGGGTTAAAGTTGCAAGAGAATCGAAGACTAAGCCAAAAGGATTCTTTCAGGTATACAGAAGTATGATTAGGGACATGATAGGCCCATTCAAAAGTCACTCGGGTCAGCTCGCTGACAGTGATAAGAAAATGTGTATTATTTTTAACACTTACTTCCTCTCAGGTTTTACACAAGAAGATACTAGCGATATTCCAGAAATAAATTATGTAGAACAGGATGATAGCAAACTATGCATAATTAGAGTCACAAGTGACATGGTCCTTAGACAAATAGATAAATTAAAACCTAACAAATCCCCAGGCCCTGATGCAAGGGTTCTAAAGGAATGTAAAGAGGAGCTTAGCAAACCATTGGCTAATCTTTTCAACGTATCACTACCTGGAGTCTACCTGGAGGTTATTCTGGGGATCAACGCCCCAGCAGCCCAGTCCACGACCAGGCCTTCCGGTGGATCAGAGCCTGATCAATCAGGTTGTTACTGCTGGCCCCACGCAGTCCAACGTATGAACCACAGCCCGGCTGATTCAGCACTGCACTGACTTTAGGTATCTGTCCAGCTCTCTCTTGAAGGCAGCCATGGGTTTATTGGTAATTCCCTTTATGCTTGGTGGGAGGCTGCTGAAGAGTCTTGGGCCCCGGATACTTACGGTGTTTTCTCTTAGTGTACCAATGGCGCCCCTACTTTTAACTGAGGGTATATTGCATCGCCTGCCCAGTCTTATACTTTCGTATGGAGTGATTTGTGTGCAGATTCTGGACCATTCCTTCCAGGATTTTCCAAGTGTAGATTAAGATATATAACTCTCTCCTGCGTTTCAAGCGCTTCCAAGCATTCCCAATAGTTAAGGTGCTTGATAGAACTTATATGTGCAGTAAAGGTTCTCTGCACACTCTAGATCCGCAATTTCACCTGCTTTGAACGGAGATGTTAATGTACAGCAGTATTCCAGCCTAGAGAGAACAAGTGATTTGAAAAGGATCATCATTGGCTTGGCATCTGGCATGGTGCCAGATAAGTGGAAAATGGCAAATGTGATACCTATTTTCAAAACAGGTGACAGGTCCTTAGCTTCGAACTATAGATCAATAAGCCTAACCGCCATAGTGGAGAAATTTATGGAACCAATAATTGCCGAGGCAATTCGTAGCGATCTTGAAAAGCATAAATTACTCAACGAATCTCAGGACGGATTTACAAAAGGGCGTTCCTGCATTACTTTTTTCATTAAGGTATTTGAGGAGGTAGATTATGGTAATGAATATCATATTGTGTATATGGATCACAGAGTTTTGAAACTCTCTGATCGCGGGTTCTATCCCCGCCCATGGTATGGTTTGTGTATATGGACTTCAGTAAGGCTTTTGACAGAGTCCCACATCAGACACTATTGAGGAAAATTAAGGTGCACGGAATAGGAGATATTTTTTTCCTGGATAGAGGCATGGTTAACAAATAGGCAGCAGAGTGTTTGCATAAATGGAGACAAATCAGAGTGGGGAAGTGTCACGAGCAGTGTTCCACATGGGTCAGTGTTGGGCCCCCTGTTGTTCACAATCTACATAAATGACATAGGTAAGGGAATAAATAGCGACATTAGAAAGTTTGCCGATGACACCAAAATAGGCCGTCGAATTCATTCTGACAAGGACATTAGAGCACTCCAGGAAGATTTGAATAGACCGATGCAGTGGTCGGAGGAGTGGCAGATGCAGTTTAATATAGACAAATGCAAAGTTCTAAACATTGGACAGGTAAACAACCATGCCACATATAAACTAAATAATGTAGATCCTAATATTACGGATTGCGGAAAGGATTTAGGAGTCCTGGTTAGCAGTAATCTAAAACCAAGAAAACAGTTTATTACTGTTCGCAATAAAGCGAACAGAATCCTTGGCTTCATATCGAGAAGCATAAATAACGGGAGTCCTTAGGTTGTTCTTCAACTCTATATATCCTTGGTTAGGCCTCATCGAGATTATGCTGCACAGTTTTGGTCACCGTATTACAGAATGGATATAAATGCTCTGGAAAACGTACAAAGGAGGATGACAAAGTTGATCCCACGTATCAGAAATCTTTCCTATGAGGATAGACTGAGGGCCCTGAATCTGCACTCTAGAAAGGTGTAGAGTTAGGGGGTATATGACTGAGGTATATAAATGGAAGACAGGTATAAATAAAGGGGATGGAAATAGCATGCTAAAAATATCTAGCCTAGACAGGACTCGCAGCAATGGCTTTAAGTTGGAAAAATTCAGATTCAGGAAGGATATAGGAAAGCACTGGTTAGGTAATAGAGCTGTGAATGAGTGGAACAAGCTCCCGAGTACAGTTATAGAGGCTAAAACGTTGTGTAGTTTTAAAGTTAGGTTAGATAAATGTATGTTATACCAGAAATATCCCCGGGAAGCACCCTGGCTCAACAGGTACATACCAGGGAAATAATGTGGTTTTCTGAAAAGTACTCTTTACACCAACAGGTAATTGATCCCACTAGAAATGAAAATACCCTGGATTTGATATTCACAAACAAGGAACTGATCAGAGACATAACAGTTTCCAAAACTATTTACTCTGATCATAACATCATAGAGGTTCAAACTAATGTTAACTCAGGGGTAGGAAACTGCATCGCTGAAGTTAGAGACGGGATGTTCAGTAAGTTTAATTTTAACAACCATAGAATTAACTGGGAAAAAAATAAACCAAGAGCTATCAGACATCCTGGGAATCAGACATGAGCGACCTAAATCCCCACCAGTGCCTAGAGAAGCTGAATACAGAAGCATACAAAGTATGTATGAAACGTGTACCATTGAGGAAATCCAGAGGAAGATCAGATATAGAGAGAGACCATAGGAGATGGTACAGAAGAAGAAAACAGGTTACTTAACTGCTTAAAAACACAAATATGCTACAACAGAGGAAAGACAGACTTAGCAGAGAGATCACTGAATTAGAGCAAAAACTTAGGATGTCATACCTCACAGAAGAAGTACAAAGGGAACAAAAGGCCATACAGGATATTGCAAGAAACCCAAAATATTTCTGTTCCTACGCAAAATCCAAGCTAAGAACTACCTGTAGAATTGGACCACTACTGAGAGGAGACTCATATACTGACGATGAACAGGAAATGAGTGAAATCCTAAAAGAACAGTATGAGTCGGTATTCAGCAACCCACTACATGACAGCAAGGTAGAAAATGCAGAAATATTTTTCACTCCAGAAGGAGGCCGCACAGACCAACTGACAGTACAAATCCCATAGATTTCGAAAAAGAAATGGATAACATGCCCACTCACTCAGCACCTGGACCAGATTCATGGAATGCTCTATTTATAAAGAAGTGCAAAGTACCACTAGCACGAGCCCTCAGTATTCTTTGGAGAAAGAGCTTAGATCTAGGTGAAATACCGGAGGCCTTAAAAAGTGCAGACATAGCTCCTTTGCACAAAGGAGGTAGTAGAGCACTAGCTAAAAATTACAGACCAGTAGCCCTAACCTCTCACATTATAAAAATCTTCGAAAGAGTGATGAGACGGCAGGTTAAAAATTTTATGGAGCAGCACAACCAGCATAACCCGAACCAACATGGTTTTAGAGCAGGACGACCATGTCTGTCACAGCTGCTGAACCATTATGACAGAATTACGGAGGCACTGGAAGACGACCAAAACGCAGATGTGATTTACACAGATTTTGCGAAGGCGTTTGACAAATGCGATCATGGAGTGATAGCGCACAAAATGAGGTCCATGGACATTACGGGGAAGATAGGCAGATGGATTTTCGGTTTCCTAACACAACACAAACAGTAGTAGTGAACAGGGCAAGATCCAGCATCAGCGAGGTCAAAAGCTCAGTGCCCCAAGGCACTGTCCTGGCGCCTCTGCTGTTCCTCATCCTCATAGCAGACATAGACAAAAACACCCGGTACACTTTTGTATCATCATTTGCAGATGACACTAAAATAAGCATGAAAGTCAGTACGGTAGAGGACACTGAAAAAGTACAGGAAGACATAAACAGGGTTTTCCAGTGGGCAGTGGAGAACAACATGACGTTCAATGGTGATAAGTTCCAGCTGCTTAGGTATGGAAAGAATGAAGAACTCAAAAGGAACATTATATACAAAACTCAAGAGGGTCACCAAATAGAACGTAAGGAACACATAAAAGACCTAGGAATAATTATGTCAGCTGACCTTTCTTTCAAAGACCATAACAAGACAAAGATCACAACAGCCAGGAAGATGACGGGGTGGGTATTGAGAACTTTCAAAACAAGGGAAACAATGCCGATGGTGACACTCTTCAAATCGCTAGTGCTCCCTCACTTAGAATATTGCTCAGTGCTGACGGCCCCGTTCAGGGCAGGAGAAATATCGGAGCTGAAACAGAGATCGTTTACGGCTCACATTGAGCCAGTAAAGCACCTAAACTACTGGGAACGCCTTCAAGTCTTGAACATGTACTCATTGGAGCGGAGGAGAGAGAGGTACATGATAATATATACCTGGAAGGTGCTCGAAAGCTTGGTCCCAAATTTGCACACTGCCATAACAACATACTGGAGTGAGAGATATGGGAGGAAGTGCAAAATAACCCCGGTAAGGAGCAGGGGTGCGGTGGGGACAATAAGGGAACACTGTATCAACATCCGGGGTCCCAGACTATTCAACATCTTACCAGAAGATATCAGAAACACTGCTGGAACAAGTGTTGAAGCCTTCAAGAGGAAACTAGACAAGTATCTTCACCAGGTGCCAGATCAACCAGGCTGTGATGGATATGTGAGGCAGCGGGCCTCCAGCAGCAACAGCCTGGTTGACCAGGCGAGCACCAGACGAGCCTGGCCCATGGCCGGGCTCAGAGAGTAGATATACTCTCGAAATTCTTCAAAGGTATATCAAAGGGTGCGCGTGGGTGTGAGCTGGATGCCGTGCTCCTTCCTTAAGTGAATGTGACCTGACCAGGCAAGGAATAGACAAGCCTGACCCTTGGCCGAGATCGGGGAGTAGAAACACTAATTCATCAAAGGTATATATCCAAAGTATATGCAGCAATGGTGACCAGAACAATGTCTGCGTCATCCTTCGTAGTTCTTACACCTTTGTAAAGTTTAATGAGACTAGATTTATAAGTGAAGAGGATTTATTCAAACCACGATGTCTGGAATCAGTGGTGATTCTTATCACCAACGCTTTCACTCAGAGCACTGGCAGCCTCGATATTTCGGAAGTTTTTCTTAAATTAATTTTATGTCACCTAAAGGTATGAGGTATAAGGCTGACCAGACCTCATGGTGGGTCTGGTACAGTCTCTATGTCTGTGTTCACATTTCATTTCGTCTTCGACCACCGTCTGTAAGCTAGTCGGAGTGGTTGGATCCTGAGTCACCCCGGTACTTGGGTTTCGGTCCAAAGTCTCTTGAGTTTTGAGAAGACCAGAATCATCAAGAACATCGTAATGAAGACACCAGGTAAGTATCACTGATAGTAACTAACTGCTGCACCGCTGAAAGCGTTTCCGAGAACAAGTCTCATCAAATATCCTAGTTCGTATTTACATGTTATTTTATATCTTAGTATCGCATGTGTATTATTTACATGCAACGAGCGTTAATAGTTGGGTTTAAGGTGGACGTGGCTGGCATGGACCAGTATCCGTCCTGTAGTGTTCAACTGTACCTGTGAAGGTGTTCTGTAAATTGGTGGCAGTGTTGGAGCAGCCTGACCGTAACCAGTTCAACTGATACTACCACACACACACACCAAGTATATAACATCAGTTTAAATTATCTCGATCCTGCCAAATGTCACACTTTATGTACATTAAATAACTATCACTTACTGCGTCAACCGAACTTCAGTCATCAGTAGTGCACATACCTGGGAGAGAGAGAGAGAACCATTATAATAACTACACACATTTATAATATTCACTAAAGCTATATGCTATATGTAAAGAACACACTCGCCCCTTATTTTTAAAAATCAAATCATCATAGCTTTATTGCATATAAAAAATATTAACATATAATTCAAACCATTAGAACACTGAACTGATTAAATAATAGTCAATGCCTCTTATCACTCGACAAAATTTTTAGTCTGTTGAATTTCGGGCATTTTTATGTGAATTCTCTGCGGAGAAAGTCACAACAGTTTGTAAAATGCTAAGCCGACAATCCTCGTCATTGGGAGTTTTCAGGCGCTGAAAAATAATCCTTAACCATTACTACCTAGCTCACTACTGGTTAAGTGCTCTTTTAGCCAACAGAAGTCTCAGGTTACAGTCTTTCCTACAAAGATAAGCTGGAAGAACTCAATTTGTGCTTTGTAAAGACGTAGAATTAGGGAAAGGTGATATGACAGAAGTGCACAAATGGAAAACCGGAATAAATTATGGGGATATAAATAACGTGTTGAAAGTATTCAACCAAGGCAGGAGTCGCAGCATTGGATAAAAATTGGACAAATTTAGAAAGAATATAAGAACGTATTGGTTTGGCAACAGAGTTGTAGATCTTTGGTAGCAAAATCCTTGCTTAGCTTCAAATATAACTATTGATTACATGGATACACGAGTGGCTGAGAGTTGAATCTGCTTAGCATGAGGCAGTACGCTTAGTACTGTTTTTTTATTGTTGTTACCCCAGTCACCACTAGTTCATTGCTCTTGTACTCCACTGTAGTCTTGTGCTACCCCAGTCACCACTAGTTCAGTGCTCTTGTACTCCACTGTAGTCTTGTGCTACCCCAGTCACCACTAGTTCAGTGCTCTTGTACTCCACTGTAGTCTTGTGCTACCCCAGTCACCACTAGTTCAGTGCTCTTGTACTCCACTGTAGTCTTGTGCTACCCCAGTCACCACTAGTTCAGTGCTCTTGTACTCCACTGTAGTCTTGTGCTACCCCAGTCACCACTAGTTCAGTGCTCTTGTACTCCACTGTAGTCTTGTGCTACCCCAGTCATCACCAGTTCAGTGCTCTTGTACTCCACTGTAGTCTTGTGCTACCCCAGTCACCACTAGTTCAGTGCTCTTGTACTCCACTGTAGTCTTGTGCTACCCCAGTCACCACTAGTTCAGTGCTCTTGTTCTCCGCTGTAGTCTTGTGCTACCCCAGTCACCACTAGTTCAGTGCTCTTGTACTCCACTGCAGTCTTGTGCTACCCCAGTCACCAGTAGTTCAGTGCTCTTGTACTCCACTGTAGTCTTGTGCTACCCCAGTCATCACCAGTTCAGTGCTCTTGTTCTCCGCTGTAGTCTTGTGCTACCCCAGTCATCACCAGTTCAGTGCTCTTGTACTCCACTGTAGTCTTGTGCTACCCCAGTCATCACCAGTTCAGTGCTCTTGTACTCCACTGTAGTCTTGTGCTACCCCAGTCACCACTAGTTCAGTGCTCTTGTACTCCACTGTAGTCTTGTGCTACCCCAGTCACCACTAGTTCAGTGCTCTTGTACTCCACTGTAGTCTTGTGCTACCCCAGTCATCACCAGTTCAGTGCTCTTGTTCTCCGCTGTAGTCTTGTGCTACCCCAGTCATCACCAGTTCAGTGCTCTTGTTCTCCACTGTAGTCTTGTGCTACCCCAGTCACCACTAGTTCAGTGCTCTTGTACTCCACTGTAGTCTTGTGCTACCCCAGTCACCACTAGTTCAGTGCTCTTGTACTCCACTGTAGTCTTGTGCTACCCCAGTCATCACCAGTTCAGTGCTCTTGTTCTCCGCTGTAGTCTTGTGCTACCCCAGTCATCACCAGTTCAGTGCTCTTGTTCTCCACTGTAGTCTTGTGCTACCCCAGTCACCACTAGTTCAGTGCTCTTGTACTCCACTGTAGTCTTGTGCTACCCCAGTCACCACTAGTTCAGTGCTCTTGTACTCCACTGTAGTCTTGTGCTACCCCAGTCACCACTAGTTCAGTGCGACTCAAGAAATCGTAATGACACGATTGCAAATAAACCATACCCCCGGCCGGGATTGAACCCGCGGTCATAGTCTCAAAACTCCAGCCCGTCGCGTTAGCCACTAGACCAGCTAGCCACAATAAGATTCATCCAACTAGGTATATTTCTACACCATAGGAAAGTTAGCACAGGCACCTCAGGTGCCTGTGCTAACTTTCCTATGGTGTAGAAATATACCTAGTTGGATGAATCTTATTGTGGCTAGCTGGTCTAGTGGCTAACGCGACGGGCTGGAGTTTTGAGACTCTATGACCGCGGGTTCAATCCCGGCCGGGGGTTATGGTTTATTTGCAATCGTGTCATTACGATTTCTTGAGTCATGTTGACGGCAGTGAAGAGACTTGAGCTAGAGTTCGTCACGGCCACGCTAGCTGGAGATTCGTCTGTAAAAACTTGCATTTGTGGTCACAGAGGTGCCTGTGCTAACTTTCCTATGGTGTAGAAATATACCTAGTTGGATGAATCTTATTGTGGCTAGCTGGTCTAGTGGCTAACGCGACGGGCTGGAGTTTTGAGACTCTATGACCGCGGGTTCAATCCCGGCCGGGGGTATGGTTCAGTTCAGTGCTCTTGTACTCCACTGTAGTCTTGTGCTACCCCAGTCATCACCAGTTCAGTGCTCTTGTTCTCCACTGTAGACCGCAAAAAGAATATCTGGGCTCTTACTATTAGACAAATATAGCGATACTTCAGGTATTGAAGCAAATTCTGGAGTGGCTTAGGAAAAATGTTCGACAATCAGGTGAGTGGGAATGGTTGGCTTTGAGGACCTGCTTAGTATGGGTCAGTAAGCCTACTGCAGTGTTCCTCGATTATGTTATTTTAATTGCAGTATCCTTATAATTTTTTCTTTATCTGTGACTTGTTTCAACAATTTCCCTACTCTCGCGGCGTAGGCCGGGGCCTTATCTACCCTCTTATAGTAAACTAGACATATGTGCAACACTTGGATACGTTATTGTGGAAACGTTTTACCATAGTGGCTTTATCAGTCCAATACGAAGAAGAATGGTTGAAGACTAGGAGTAGTTTGAGGTAATCCGTCCCTCATCCTGGAGTCGATATAATCAGTAAATCTATCTTGAACCATCATTGCCGATTCTCTGAACCATTTATCTACTAAGCTCTTCTGTCGACATTAATGATTTCCCAGCACCGGGTCAAAAGTATTTTCAAAAGCCGTTCTAAACAACTTTTAAATCCCAAAACTCTCTATTGTCTTCATGTCATTGTAGCTGCCCTAAATCCTCTAAATACTGTCTATTCATCAGAGGCGACTGATGAACTAGAATCATTCTTGCGACCGGCTTCTTATTCAGACTCTCATTTGCATAGTTATCACTAGTTACAGAGTTTAAAAAACCAGTCTGTATGTGGAGCAGATGGTGTAACAAGTGAGAAAGGCTGTAACAAGCTTGGTGCCTGGGTGTGGTGGTATAACAAGGGAGGGAGGCTGTAACAAGCTTGGTGCCAGGGTGTGGTGGTGTACAAGAGTGAAGTGTAGTTGTGTAACAAGGGAGGGAGGCTGTAACAAGCTTGGTGTCTGGGTGCGGTGGTGTCCAAGAGTGAAGTGTAATGGGGTAACAAGGGACGGAGGCTGTAACAAGCTTGGTGTCTGGGTGTGGTGGTGTCCAAGAGTGAAGTGTAGTGGGGTAACAAGGGAGGGAGGCTGCAACAAGCTTGGTGCCTGGGTGTGGTGGTGTCCAGGAGTGAAGTGTAGTGTAACAAGGGAGGGAGGCTGTAACAAGCTTGGTGCCTGGGTGTGGTAGCGCAACACACTTGGTGGTACCTTAGTAGTGAGTGTGGTAGCGCAACACACTTGGTGGTACCTTAGGAGTGTGGTAGCGCAACACACCCGGTTTTTGGGGCCTGATATTTTCCTCTCCTGTGATCTAATGATTCTCACAGAGGTGTGTCATGGGGAACCAGTTTTGTGGTACCCTAGAAGTGAGTGTGGTAGTGCAACAAACTTGGTGGTACCCTAGAAGTGAGTTGTGGTACAACACATTTGTTGGTACCCTAGGAGTGAGTGTGGTAGTGCAACACACTTGGTGGTACCCTAGAAGTGAGTGTTGTGGTGCAACACACTTGGTGGTACCCTAGAAGCGAGTGTTGTGGTGCAACACACTTGATGGTACCCTAGTAGTGAGTTGTGGTACAACACATTTGTTGGTACCCTAGAAGTGTGTGGGGTAGTGCAACACACTTGGTGGTACCCTAGAAGTGAGTGTGGTAGTGCAACACACTTGGTGGTACCCTAGAAGTGTATGTGGTAGTACAACACACTTGGTGGTACCCTAGAAGTGTGTGTGATAGTGCAACACACTTGGTGGGACCCTAGAAGTGAGTGTGGTAATGCAACACACTTGGTGGTACCCTAGAAGTGTGTGTGGTAGTGCAACACACTTGGTGGTACCCTAGAAGTGTGTGTGGTAGAGCAACAAACTGGGTGGTACCCTAGAAGTGAGTGTGGTAATGCAATAAAATTGGTGGTACCCTAGAAGTGAGTGTGGTAGTGCAACACACTTGGTGGTACCGTAGGAGTGTGGTATTGCAACACACTTGGTGGTACCCTAGAAGTGAGTGTGGTAGTGCAACACACTTGGTGGGACCCTAGGAGTGTGGTAGTGCAACACACTTGGTGGTACCCTAGAAGTGAGTATGGTAGTGCAACACACTTGGTGGTACCCTAGAAGTGAGTGTGGTAGTGCAACACACTTGGTGGTACCCTAGAAGTGAGTGTGGTAGTGCAACACACTTGTTGATACCCAAGAAGTGAGCGTGGTAGTGCAACACACTTGGTGGGACCCTAGAAGTGAGTGTGGTAGTGCAACACACTTGGTGGTACCCTAGAAGTGAGTGTGGTAGTGCAATAAACTGGGTGGTGCCCTAGAAGTGAGTGTGGTAGTGCAACAAACTTGGTGGTGCCCTAGAAGTGAGTGTGGTAGTGCAACAAACTTGGTGGTGCCCTAGAAGTGAGTGTGGTAGTGCAACAAACTTGGTGCCCTAGAAGTGAGTGTGGTAGTGCAACAAACTTGGTGGTGCCCTAGAAGTGAGTGTGGTAGTGCAACAAACTTGGTGGTACCCTAGAAGTGAGTGTGGTAGTGCAACAAACTTGGTGGTGCGCTAGAAGTGAGTGTGGTAGTGCAACAAACTTGGTGGTGCCCTAGAAGTGAGTGTGGTAGTGCAACAAACTTGGTGGTGCCCTAGAAGTGAGTGTGGTAGTGCAACAAACTTGGTGGTGCGCTAGAAGTGAGTGTGGTAATGCAACAAACTTGGTGGTGCGCTAGAAGTGAGTGTGGTAGTGCAACAAACTTGGTGGTGCCCTAGAAGTGAGTGTGGTAGTGCAACAAACTTGGTGGTGCGCTAGAAGTGAGTGTGGTAGTGCAACAAACTTGGTGGTGCCATAGAAGTGAGTGTGGTAGTGCAACAAACTTGGTGGTGCCCTAGAAGTGAGTGTGGTAGTGCAACAAACTTGGTGGTGCGCTACAATCTCATTATTTCAAGACCGGACTCTTATTTTTTCTACCTGATGAAGGTTTTTAGTATCACTCGGCGTTGTTTACAACTAAACTTTTAGTTGTTAGAACTGATGAAAACTGTCTGATTAAATTTCCTTTGAAGCAAGTTTTACATTTCTTTTAGGGCAGATTGTGTGGTTTAAACTCGGGTTTTATGTATGTTAATGGTTTATACTTTATGGTGTCCTAAACCTGTAGTTTAATAAATAAAACAAAGTTGTTGTTCTGTCTTAATATTTACCAATACTTAATTTCTAAGAAATATTCAGGCAAGTTGTTTCAATATTTTAATTTCCATTAAAGGTAAGAAGTGAGACGGTAATGTTTACAGAGAATATAACACAGTTTTAGGAGAGGAACTACAATGACAGCAGAGAGTGACAAATTAGTGAGAAGTCCCGAAGAGCCTTAGTCCAGGATACCCGAAGGAAACAAGGGACAGAAGCAAGAAAGAAAGAAGGGGGGGGGGAAGAAAGATGAGTGTGGAATACAGACGGAGGGGCAACTATACCCTCCAAAAAGAGGACAGAAAGGAAAAAAATTATTACCTGTAGAGAGTTCGAAAGGTAAGGGGGAAGGAGGGAGTAGGAGGGGGGAGGTCACTGTCCCTGGGGTCCGGTCCCGACCAGGATTCCCTACTGACGGCCTTATCAGTCGGGCTGTTTGTGCTGGCTTAACTAACATAAGCAACATAGTTCAGCAGAGGTATTTATCAAGTTCCTTCTTGAAAACAGTTAGGGCTCTATTGAAAAAATTTCTTACGTATGAAGGGAGGGTTCTGAACACTCTTGATCTTTTTATTCAGTTACTTTATACTATACTCACTGTATCTCTGCTTTTCATTTATGAATATTTGGCACCATTTGCCGAGCCTCTTGCTTTCGTTGGGAGTGATTTCGGAGTACAGATTTGGTTCAATGTCTCTTGAACCATGCAAGTGTAAATTATGATTTTATCTTTCTCGCCCACGTTCCAAGGAGTACAACTCAACTACTCTAAGCGTTCCCAATAACTTAGGCAGCTGAATTTATAAAGTCAGTAAAGTATCTCTATACATTCTCCAGTTCTGTGATTTCACCTGCCTTTAAAAAAAGTGTGAACGGTGCATAGGAATTTTAATCTGGAAAGTGTTATATATACTTGTAATGATTATAGTCTGAATATTAATTATAAATGCAACAAGAGACTAATATTCCTGACTAGTGAAGTTGAATGCTCAAGGATAATACATAACAAATAGCACAATATTACCCATTACATTACTGCGTCGGTAAGATGAGCATATTACCTGTTATACCAGTATGATAAATACCATTGTTATCCTAGTATGATGCATACCATCTCACTGTTATCCTGGAATGCCAGGAGGTACGTTTGTTACCTCTGGTAGGACAGTAGGGTTTACAAAGTTTTCGTGGTAGGGTTACCTGGAGTTTACCTGTAGAGGGTTTCGGGGGACAACGCCCCCGCGGCCCGGTCTGAGGCCAGCTCTCATGGTGGATCAGGGTCTGATCAACCAGGCTGTTACTGCTGGGCGCACGCAAGCTGACGTACGAACCACAGCCCGGTTGGTCAGGTACTGACTTTAGGTGCCTTCTTAAAGACAGCCAGGGGTCTACTGGTAATCCCCCTTATGTATGTTGGGAGGCAAATGAACAGTCTTGGGCCCTGGACACTTATTGTGTTGTCTCTCAGCGTACCCGTGGCGCCCCTGCTTTTCATCGGGGGAATGTTGCATCTCCTGCCGAGTCTTTTGCTTTCATAAGGAGTGATTTTCGTGTGCAGGTTTGGTACCAATCCCTCCAGGACCTTCCAAGTGTATATTATCATGTATATCTCTCGCCTGCGTTCGAGAGAATACATATCAAGGACGTTCAACCGTTCCCAGTAGTTTAGGTGCCTTATCGTACTTGTGTGATGTGAAAGTTCTTTGTACACTCTCCAGGTCTGCAATGTCGCCAGCCTTGAAGGGGGCCGTTAGTGTACAGCAGTATTCCAGCCTAGAGAGCACAAGCGATTTGAAGAGAACCATCATGGGCCTGGCATCCCTAGTTTTGAAGTTTCTCATTATCCATCCTATCATTTTCTTAGCGGATGAGGTAGATACATTGTTATGGTCTTTGAAGGCGAGATCCTCTGACATTATCACTCTCAGGTCTTTCACATTACTTTTCCGCTCTATTGTATGGTTAGAATTTATATATCCTGACACATTTTTAATTTCTTCAAGTTTCTAATATCTGAGTAGTTAAAATTTATCCTCGTTGAACTTCATATTGTTTTGAGTGGCCCATTCGAAGATTTGGTTGATGTCCGCTTGGAGTTTCGCGGTGTCTTCGATGGAGGTCACTGCCATGGTAATCCGGGTGTCATCCGCAAAGGAAGATACGGAGCTATGGCTTACATTTCTATGTCAGAAATGAAGATGAGGAATAGAATGAGAGCGAGTACTGTGCCTTATGGAACAGAGCTTTTTACCGTGGCTGCCTGGGACTTTACTCTGTTGACTATTACTCTTTGTGTTCTATTTGTCAGGAAGTTGTAGATCCATCTACCAACTTTTTCCGTTATTCCTTTATCACGCATTTTGTGTGCTATTACACCATGGTCACACTTGTCGAAAGCTTTTGTAGTCTGTGTATACATCCGTATTTTGTTTATCCTCTACAGCATCCAGGACCTTGTCATAGTGGTCCAGTAGCTGGGACAGGCAGGAGCGACCTGCTCTAAACCCGTGTTGCCCTGGGTTGTGTAACTGATGGGTATCTAGGTGGCTGGCGATCTTGCTTCTTAGAACCCTCTCAAAGATTTTTATGATATGGGATGTTAGTGCTTTCGGTCTGCAGTTCTTTGCAATTGCTGTACTGCCACCTTTGTGGAGTGGGGCTATGTCTGTTGTTTTAGTGTGTGTGGGATGACCCCTGTGTCCATGCTCCCTCTCCATAGAATGCTGAAGGCACGTGACAGGGGCTTCTTGCAGTTCTTGATGAACACGGAGTTCCACGAGTCTTTGCCTGAGGCAGAGTGCATGGGCATGTCATTAATTGCCTCTTCAAAGTCTTGTGGAATTAAAATAATATCCAAGATTTTTGGGATGACCAAATTTTGGGTTTCGTTCATAAAGAATTCATTTGGATTGTCGACCCTAAGTCTGGGCAGTGGCTCGCTGAACACTGAGTCATACTGGGACTTTAGTATCTCACTCATTTCTTGGCTATCATCTGTGAATGTCCCATCCTGCCTAAGCAGGGACCCAATACTGGATGTTGTTTTTCCCTTAGATTTGGCATAAGAGAAGAAGTATTTTTTTTTTTCAATTTCCTTTATGGCTGTTAGTTCTTCCTGTGATTC
Organism: Cherax quadricarinatus; assembly: GCF_038502225.1. Taxonomy (NCBI): domain Eukaryota; kingdom Metazoa; phylum Arthropoda; class Malacostraca; order Decapoda; family Parastacidae; genus Cherax; species Cherax quadricarinatus. The sequence continues at coordinate 18,822,353 of NC_091335.1, read as the reverse complement.
TTGTCTCCTATAAGATTCCTTCAGCTTAAGTTCGATATTTTCATTTTCATTGACTAGTGCCTCCCTTCATATTTCAGATATATTGGCCCCACTCAGCAGCTCTGCGACTCTTCGCCTTCGTCTGTACAGGGAACGTCTCTCTCTTTCTCGTTTACATCTTCTCTTTCAGGGTTACCAGGTTACCTGGAGGTTATTCCGGGGATCAACGCCCCCGCGGCCCGGTCTACGACCAGGCCTCCCGATGGATCAAGGCTTGATCAACTAGGCTGTTACTGCTGGCCGCACGCAGTCCGACGTACGAGCCACAGCCCGGCTGATCCGGCACCGACTTTAGGTATCTGTCCAGCTCTCTCTTGAAGGCAGCCAGGGGTTTATTGGCAATTCCCCTAATGCTTGATGGGAGGCTGTTGAACAGTTTTGGGCCCCGGACACTTACGGTGTTTTCTCTTAAGTGTACCAATGGCGCCCCTACTTTTTATTGGCGGCATTTTGCATCGCCTGCCCAGTCTTTTACTTTCGTAGGGAGTGATTTCTGTGTGCAGATTTGGGACCATTCCTTCCAAGATTTTCCAAGTGTAGATTATGATATATCTCTCCCTCCTGCGTTCCAACGAGTACAAGTCAAGTGCTTCCAAGCGTTCCCAGTAGTTAAGGTGCTTAACAGAACTTATACGTGCAGTAAAGGATCTCTGTACACTCTCTAGATCTGCGATTTCACCTGCTTTGTATGGAGATGTTAATGTACAGCAGTATTCCAGTCTAGAGAGAACAAGTGATTTGAAAAGGATCATCATGGGCTTGGCATCTCTCGTTTTGAAAGTTCTCATTATCCATCCTATCATTTTCTTTGCACGCGCGATCGTGGCACTGTTGTGATCCTTGAAAGTGAGATCCTCAGACATTACTACTCCCAGGTCCCTTACATTATTTTTCCGCTCTATTGTATGGCCGGAGTCAGTAGTATACTCTGTTCTAGTTATTATCTCCTCCAGTTTTCCATAACGGAGTAGTTGGAGTACATCCTTGCCAGTGTTAAAAAAAATCGGTGCAAGTGAGCCATGAACATGTAAACCGACTAGATCTTGTGTACTGTTTATCTGACAACATTTATTGTTTATGACACTCATCATAAATTTTCCCAATCAGTTCTTACACAATCAGGTTGTGGTTCTTACACAGGACTGAGTGTTGTTAGTATAAACAGCATGACTGATCCGGTCAACATCCTGTAGGACTGGTCCGAGACCTGGCCACAGGGGCGATGACCCCCAGAGGGAAGGGTGTGGGCGTGAAGACTAAGTACAGTGGGACAGCAACGGGGTGGGCGGGGGAGGGAATGCTTATAATCACACTAACAAAGGGTTTTGAGGAAGCACAGGGGCGGGAAAGACATAATAAGCAACAATTATGTGTATAAGAGAAGGGCAGATGTAAAATATGAGAATTGGCAAAAAAAAAAAGTGGAACTACAGTTAAGAAAATAAGTGTCCTTCAGAACGATGATCACACTTAAATGAACACAAAGACGCAGAAAGGTAAATGTGAGAACTTCCATCAAACTGGACATTTTAGAAGTCCGCGCTCACACCAACACTACGTAGCTTACAGGCAAGCCCACAGCAATGTCTCCTCTCCAAGGAGTTACAATAAAAACGGTGAATTGAAGCTAAGGCTGAAGATAAATGTACATACGCATACATGGCTCTTTAAAAGTATCCATGTTCCTTCGTCATGCTCTGAGATTAAGTTACGAATTTAACTGGTTTATGTTATAGCCAGTTATATCCATGTGTGGCTCCCAGGCTGCCTTACTAGTGTGACAGACTATTACCCGGCTACCTCACACCTCGTAATAAACGATTACCTGGCTACCTCACACCTCGGAATAATAAAGTATTACCCGAATACCTCACACCTTTTCATAAACTATTACCTGGCTACCTCACAGCGTGAGGTGGCCAGATTATTACTTAGGTACCTCACAGTTTCTCACATGAGAGTAACCAACAATTTGGTGGTGAGAGAGAGCGCTTTTCTCCTCGTGAGTTTGAGGTCACGGTTGCTGCTCCTGCTGCGTCATGCTTCTTGCACAAGCTGTTTCCTACCCGTTAATAATTACACCAACCATTACTAACGAGGCGCTCATTACCACCATACGTAATGGCTAATTTATCACTTATCATCATTTCATCATCTACGAACTTTTTCATTACTCTCTCTCCCTCAGTCTTGTAAAAAGTAATGTGCATATCTGTGATTTACCTATCACCAGTTTCGGGGTTTTTGTACCCTCCCCTCGCAGTCCAAACTGAGGCAAGGCTTCCTTGTTGGTTATCTACTCAACCAGGTTATTGATATAAGAGGCCCGCTGGTGAACGTATCCCCCATAACCTTGTTATGGCACTATTTCTGATAACTGCCGGTAGGCGGCCCAAGAGTCTTGAAATGCTTGATATCGCCCATCGACTTACCGAAGCCTCTCAGCTCTGGCTAACAGAACTTATTACCTGATGTATGCAATTCAACTTGTGTACTGGAAAATGACAGAGAAACAGCCTTTGTTCCCACCATGTAACCTTCATATAGGACTGGGTAGGTCAACACTGATGATGTATATATTGTATTAACTAAAAAAAAAATCAGTATGATACTGAGCTTAAATTATATGTGCCGGCGCCGCTTTTCAGTGTTCCTGTCAACGTTATCATCATCATCTGGCCATCCACCAACCACCATGATCATTAATAAGTATTAATTACTCTGGTCTCAGCACTGCCAACTTGTATACATTAAGACATGACGTACATGAAGAAGGCATTTGGCGGGTGATGGTATACCCTCGCCCACTCCCCACTAAGTAATCAATTAATGCCAAAGCATTTATGCCCCGCCTCAGGCCCATACTTTATGCTGTCAGATCAGAAGAGCGGACACTGAATATAACTTGGCATTGCAATGTACAAGAAAAAAGTTGCAACGTCAAATTTCTCCACACGAAGGACATGATAATAACAAAATAATTACTGGTTTAGATAGTGGCTAGAGGGAAGCAGTTTGAGCGCAGCTGATTATGAGGCACATACATATTATTTCAATAACAGGATACACTAAGTGGAAGTAAAGGGAATGGGGGACGTGAACACTACTGTACAGAGTCTGAAGAGTAATTCCCATCTGGCCTTAGCGTGTAGGTTAATATTGCAACACATGTTTACCTTTACTTTACCTTTGATGAGTTTCGAAAGTTTTCCTGAAGCCCGGCCTTGGACCAGGCTCGTCTGGTGCTTGCCTGGTCAACCTGGCTATTGTTGTTGAAGGCCCACTGCCCCACATATCCATCACAGCCTGGTTGATCTGGCACCTGGTGAAGATATCCAGTTTCCTCTTGAAGACTTTTACACTTGCTCCAGCAGTGTTTCTGATATCTTCTGGTAAGATGTTTAATAGTTTGGGGCTACAGACGTTGATACAAAGTTCCATGTAGTGCCAACTGCACCCCTGCTTTTCACTGGATTTGTTTTGCACTTCCTCCCATATCTTTCACTCCAGTTTACCTACCTGGAGTCTACTTGGAGGGCATTCCGGGATCAACGTCCCCGCGGCCCGGTCCACGACCAGGCCTCCCGGTGGATCAGGGCTTGATCAACCAGGCTGTTACTGCTGGCCGCACGCAATCCAACGTACGAACCACAGCCCGGCTGATCCGACACCGTCTTTAGGTATCTGTCCAGCTCCCTCTTGAAGACAACCAGGGGTCTTCCCGTAATGCCCCTTATTGCTGGTGGGAGGCTGTTGAACAGTCTTGGACCCTGGACACTTATTGCGTTTTCTCTTAGTGTACCAGTGACGCCCCTACTTTTCACTGGGGGTTTGTTGCATCACCTGCCAAGTCTTTTGCTTTCGTATGGAGTGATTGCTGTGTGCACATTAGGGACCAGTCCCTCCAGAATCTTCCAGGTGTAGATTATGATATATCTCTCTCGCCTGCGCTCTAGTGAGTACAAGTTAAGTGCTTCCAGGCGTTCCCAGTAGTTAAGGTGTTTGATGGAACTTATACGTGCAGTAAAGGTTCTCTGTACATTATCTAGTTCTGCAATTTCACCTGCCTTGAATGGGGATGTTAATGTACAGCAGTATTCCAGCCTAGAGAGAACAAGTGATTTAAAAAGGATCATCATTGGCTTAGCATCTCTTGTCCTGAATGTTCTCATTATCCGTCCTATCAGTTTCCTAGCAGATGTGATAGTGGCATTGTTGTGGTCCATTAAGGTGAGGTCTTCGGACATTACCTGGAGGTTATTCCGGGGATCAACGCCCCCGCGGCCCGGTCCATGACCAGGCCTCCAGATGGATCAGGGCCTGATCAACTAGGCTGTTACTGCTGGCCGCACGCTGTGCAACGTACGAGCCACAGCCCGGCTGATCCGGCACTGACTTGAGGTATCTGTCCAGCTCTCTCTTGAAGGCAGCCAGGGGTTTATTGGTAATTCCCCTAATGCTTGATGGGAGGCTGTTGAACAGTCTTGGGCCCCGGACACTTATGGTGTTTTCCCTTGGTGTACCAATGGCGCCACACCCAGGTCCTTCACATTACTTTTCAGCTCTATTGTGTGATTGGAGTTTATAGTATACTCAGTCCTAGTTATTATTTCCTCCAGTTTTCCATAACGGAGAAGTTGGAATTTGTCTTCATTGAACATCATATTGTTTTCTGTTACGGCACTGTGCAGATTTGGGACTAGGCCATCAAGTACGTTCCAACTATGCCATATCTGACACCTCTGCCAGAGAAAGGCTGTGGGCATCCCGCTCTGTGGTTTTGGCACAATATCGTCCAAACAAGAACACCTACCGGGATTATCATCAACAGCCTGGTGTGTGAATATCTGCAGCTCGTTTTGGAAAAGGCTAGAAGACTCTGCGTTTCCTCTCTTCCTTCAGAATCAAGAAAAGTGTTGTGTATGTGAAGTCAGTGAGGAAACATAACGGCCACCTATGGGTAGGAGAGATCGGTGAGGTGAGGCCTCACGGAGGAGGAAGAGGCGGAGGTTGAGGGGTAAAACTGTGTTCCCTCCCTTCCCCAAACAGGCGCGCATACACCGTGTGCTCTTGTTACGATAATGGAGTGTTTGTTCACTGTGTGTGTATAGTGTATAGTATGTGCTCAGCATGAGCATAGCATGTGTCGGGTATAGCGGTGTGTCGTTTATAGTGGGAGGCTGTGCACAGAGTATAGTGGTGTACTGTGACGTGTCCTGGGAGGCAGCGAGTCCCCCTACCCTGTCAGGCCTGCCCACCCATCATATCCTCAACTCCTCCCTCTCCTCTACTGCCCACCATAAGTACGGGAGCCCCTCTCCTCCAGCCAACCACCACCATGAACCACATGCGGTATGTGCTATGTGCCATTTTCCCTTCAGCTCGGGCTCACCACACAGTCTGAGGAGGTATGGCAGATGATACAGCCAACCTGCCACAAAGCCAGGGAAACAGTACACCCAACACAACTACTGGATCACTATGACATGGCCTTGGATGCACTGGAAGAAAATCAGAATGCAGATGTAATATACACAGACTTTGCAAAAGCATTTGACAAATGCGATCATGGCGTAATAGCCCATAAAATACGTGCTAAAGGAATAACTGGGAAAGTGGGGAGATGGATCTTCAACTTCCTAACAAATCGAACACAAAGAGTAGTGGTCAACAGAGTTAAATCGGAGGCTGCCATAGTGAAGAGCTCTGTTCCACAAGGCACAGTACCCGCCCCCATCTTATTCCTTATCCTCATATCAGACATAAACAGAGATATACACCACAGCACCGTATCATCCTTTGCGGATGATACTAGGATCTGCATGAGGCTGTCATCTGCTGAGGACGCGGTTAACCTCCAAGAAGATATAAACAAAGTTTTCCAGTGGGCAACGGTAAACAATATGATGTTCAATGAGGACAAATTCCAACTACTCCGTTATGGAAAACTGGAGGAGATAATAACTAGAACAGAGTATACTACTGACTCCGGCCATACAATAGAGCGGAAAAATAATGTAAGGGACCTGGGAGTAGTAATGTCTGAGGATCTCACTTTCAAGGATCACAACAGTGCCACGATCGCACGTGCAAAGAAAATGATAGGATGGATAATGAGAACTTTCAAAACGAGAGATGCCAAGCCCATGATGATCCTTTTCAAATCACTTGTTCTCTCTAGGCTGGAATACTGCTGTACATTAACATCTCCATACAAAGCAGGTGAAATCGCAGATCTAGAGAGTGTACAGAGATCCTTTACTGCACGTATAAGTTCTATCAAGCACCTTAACTACTGGGAACGCTTGGAAGCACTTGACTTGTACTCGTTGGAACGCAGGAGGGAGAGATATATCATAATCTACACTTGGAAAATCTTGGAAGGAATGGTCCCAAATCTGCACACAGAAATCACTCCCTACGAAAGTAAAAGACTGGGCAGGCAATGCAAAATGCCGCCAATAAAAAGTAGGGGCGCCATTGGTACACTAAGAGAAAACACCATAAGTGTCCGGGGCCCAAAACTGTT
>NC_091335.1:18705785-18808285 GCF_038502225.1 Cherax quadricarinatus | reverse complement strand
GAACAAGTGAACTTACAACATATTCACCAATCAAGCCTCCTGATCGATAGCCTAGCAGTCAAACTACTGGTGCCGTGGATAAAACATTCCTTTTTTTCATTAGGGGAAATAGCTAAACAGAACCTGGCGGATAAGAAATTATATTAAAAAAGGTAAGCTCTCCCTTGAATATATTTAAGGTGAAAATATTCTTTGAGTATATTTTGAACGCCCTACCATGTCTCCTGCTCTGGAAGGAAGTGATTGTAATAATCAGCAACCCGTCCCCTTAATACTTTACAGATGTAAAATATAATTTATTGTCACTTGTTGTTCCTCTTATGAGGATTATTAGGCGTTATCAATAATGTAGGATTTCAATTTATACTGGCAACGAAAGTTATGCATGTTCTTAATCTTTGCAATTGCCACTTACTTTTAATGGGGATTTGTGTGTACCAATATTCTAGTCTAAGAGTAGAAATGTGTTTTAAAAGTACCATTATTGGCTTGGTATCTATTTTGAAAGTTCTTGTTATACAGACACATCTAGGTGAGTACAAATAGGAAGGGCATTTGTCTGACGCTCGGCAGACGGAGGATCGAGCCTCTACCACGTCTTGTGCTGAATAACCCAAATGGATTTAAAGCTAAACATGATGTTTTGTTATACAGACTGTAATTTTCACTGCAGCGGTAAGAGTAACATGCCCAGGAATTTTTCAAGCTAAGCCAAGTTATAATAAAAGTCCAGTACTGTGTGATTCTGTTAGAGTATCTCAGGCTGCTGAGTATCAGAGGTCAGCTGACCAGCTGTTAGGGTAATTTAGCTGACAGAAAAAACACAGACTGAGAATTCCGTCAGGATATGGACCTAATCCCAAAACAACTTACTCAGAAGCATTAATAAGGTACTAATAGTATTCAAACTAAAACAATATAATTTTATTAAAGAAAATACAAGTAAAAAACTATTAGCTAGTTCAAGATTATAGTTTAGAAATATTAACAAAGTAGTGAAACCAAATTAATAAATTAAAATATTCGATTTCCGTCTGTTGCTTGGGAAAATTTAGGTGAAAAAGAAACTTAGAGGTAACCACAGATGACATCCTAGGTTACCCAAGGCATGCGATTCAAATACTCAGCTTTGAACCTGCTGGAAGGAGAAAGATTGTTAATGTCGAGAAATGGCTGGAAGAGAGTGATGTGTCCAAAGAGCAAAGACATCTACACAGTTTAGCCAGAGAGAAGGGCGCACCCCAATAGTAGGAAGTAGAACAGTTTCGAAACACACTAAACGTTAGCAAGAACATGGGACACAGGAAAGCGCACAGCAACACCAAGGGTTTGAGAATAAAAAATGACCTTGAAATGAAAGAGTTGGAGTCCTAACAAAGGCGAATAAGATCAAGAAAAACATAAGTGGAAATAGGGAGAAGTACTTCATTGGCCTTCACTGAGAAAACTGAGATAATCATCAAGAGGAACATTAGTGAAGAGGGACTTAAAGTTATTCTATGAGTTCTCCTCTATCCTCTGTTCTTGTTAACTTTCATAAGGAGTGTTTCGAAAGTGTTCTACTACTATTGGGATGAGCCCTTCTCTCTGGCTTCGCTGTATTGATGATGTCTGATGTTTGACCACACGACTAAGTATCTTCCATTATTTATCGATACACTTAACAATCTTGCTCCTTCCATCAACTTAAAAGCTAAATGGGAATCAAACCTTTCCTTCTCTTTCCTTAACGTGCTTACACTGAGCAGGTCAACTTACCATTTCACATACAACAATATGTAAGTGAATCCTGTACGAGCATGTTTAATATTCAAGTGATAAAATCCCACCAACTTGATCTTCCGTAGGATAAGTGGACCTTAATGCTCCCTAAAGTCTACATATGCCAGTTCTACAGAAAATTCCAAGCACAAGAACAGGTAATCTCGATAACCATACCATGGCAGTACGAGTTTCTCTTAACAAGAAACACCAACAACTATAGGTAAAAATAAATCATGTTCTTTTAAAGAAAAGCAAGTTCACAATTTCTTACTCTATCATGACAAAATATTGACAACTTAAAAGACTGCACGAGCACTACTGAGCTGTTAAGTGGTAACCACAAATTGCTTGTGATTATCATTAATTTGACGCATGTTCACTTGAACACGAAGTAATGTACTCATTATCGTCAGTCAAGCCTTTAACTGTTTCAGTGCTTTAAATCTCTAGAACGAACGCAGGCGAGAAAGATAAACTAATCTACGTCTGCAAGATACTGGATGGATTGGTTCCAAATTTGTACACGGAAATTACTACTAATGAACACTAGATATTTTGCAGACGATACAGAATACCTCCAATAAAAAGCAGGGGATACCTGGAGGTTATTCCGGGGATCAACGCCCCCGCGGCCCGGTCCATGACCAGGCCTCCCGATGGATCAGGGCCTGATCAACTAGGCTGTTACTGCTGGCCGCACGCAGTCCAACGTACGAGCCACAGCCCGGCTGATCCGGCACTGACTTTAGGTATCTGTCCAGCTCTCTCTTGAAGGCAGCCAGGGGTTTATTGGTAATTCCCCTAATGCTTGATGGGAGGCTGTTGAACAGTTTTGGGCCCCGGACACTTATGGTGTTTTCCCTTAGTGTACCAATGGCGCCCCTACTTTTTATTGGGGGCATTTTGCATCGCCTGCCCAGTCTTTTACTTTCGTAGGGAGTGATTTCTGTGTGCAGATTTGGGACCATTCCTTCCTAGATTTTCCAAGTCTAGATTATGATATATCTCTCCCTCCTGCGTTCCAACGAGTACAAGTCAAGTGCTTCCAAGCGTTCCCAGTAGTTGAGGTGCTTGACAGAACTTATACGTGCAGTAAAGGATCTCTGTACACTCTCTAGATCTGCGATTTCACCTGCTTTGAATGGAGATGTTAATGTACAGCAGTATTCCAGCCTAGAGACAACAAGTGATTTGAAAAGGATCATCACTGGCTTGGCATCTCTCGTTTTAAAAGTTCTCATTATCCATCCTATCATTTTCTTTGCACGTGCGATCGTGGCACTGTTGTGATCCTTGAAAGTGAGATCCTCAGACATTACTACTCCCAGGTCCCTTACATTATTTTTCCGCTCTATTGTATAGCCGGAGTCAGTAGCATACTACTCCATAACGGAGTAGTTGGAATTTGTCCTCATTGAACATCATATTGTTTACCGTTGCCCACTGGAAAACTTTGTTTATATCTTCTTGGAGGTTAACCGCATCCTCAGCAGATGACAGCCTCATGCAGATCCTAGTATCATTCGCAAAGGATGATACGGTGCTGTGGTGTATATCTCTGTCTATGTCTGATATGAGGATAAGGAATAAGATGGGGGCGAGTACTGTGCCTTGTGGAACAGAGCTCTTCACTATGGCAGCCTCCGATTTAACTCTGCTGACCACTACTCTTTGTGTTCGATTTGTTAGGAAGTTGAAGATCCATCTCCCCACTTTCCCAGTTATTCCTTTAGCACGTATTTTATGGGCTATTACGCCATGATCGCATTTGTCAAATGCTTTTGCAAAGTCTGTGTATATTACATCTACATTCTGATTTTCTTCCAGTGCATCCAAGGCCATGTCATAGTGATCCAGTAGTTGTGAGAGGCAGGAGCGACCTGCCCTGAACCCATGTTGCCCTGGATTGTGCAGATTTGGAGAATCCAGGTGATTTGCAATCCTGCTTCTTAGCACTCTTTCAAAGATTTTTATGATGTGGGACGTCAGAGCTATTGGTCTATAGTTCTTAGCTAATGCTTTGCTGCCACCTTTATGGGGTGGGGCTATATCCGTTGTTTTAAGTGACTGTGGAATTTCACCCATGTCCAAGCTCCTCCTCCACAGTGTACTTAGGGCACACGAGAGGGGTTTCTTGCAGTTCTTAATGAAAACAGAGTTCCACGAGTCTGGGCCCAGGGCTGAGTGCATAGGCATGTTGTCAATGCCTTTTTCGAAATTTATCGGAGTTAGGGTAATGTCGGAAATCTGGCATACATTTATGGAGTTTTGAGGCTCATTCATGAAGAAATCATTTGGGTCGTCGATCCTCAGACCGATTAGTGGTTCACTAAACACAAGAGTCGTACTGGGATTTCAATATTTCACTCATTTCCTTGTTGTCATCCGTTTAAGTCCCATCCTGTCTGAGTAAGGACCCGATACTAGATGTGGTATTTGCCTTGTTTTTGGCATATGAAACTAAATATTTTGAATTTCTTTCAATTTCACTAATAGCTTTAAGCTCCTCCTGCCTCTCCTGGTTCCTGTAAGAATCATTTTACTTAAGTTCGATAGTTTCCACTTCCCTGGTCAGCGCCTCCTTTCGTGTATCAGATATTCTAGCACTCCTGAGGAGCTCAGTGACTCTTCGTCGTCTTCTGTAGAGGGAGCGTCTTTCTCTCTCCAGTTTACTCCTGCTCTTCTTCTTTCTTAGGGGAATATGCCTAGAACATGCTTCAGCTGCCAGGAAGTTGATCCTTTCAAGGCACTGGTTTGGATCCATGTCATTTAAGACATCTTCCCAACATGTTTCGTTTAGGACATGGTTTACCTGATCCCAGTTGATGTTCTTGTTGTTGAAGTTGTATTTTGTGAAGACACCTTCACAAGTACATGCATTCTGCTGATCAGGACCCCTATGTATGTACGTCTGGACTTCGATTGGGTTGTGATCGGAATTAGTTGTTTTTGATATTCTTATGTCTCTTATCAGGTCTTCATTATTTGTGAAGATAAGGTCAAGTGTGTTTTCTAGTCTTGTTGGCTCCACTATCTGCTGGCTTAAGGTGTGTTTTTCGCAGAGACTTAGTAGCTCATGTATGTGTGTGTGACCTTTCATCTGCGCTACCTCCGGGGATTGTTTCAGCTGTAACATTTGCTACATTTTTCCATTTTGTATGCCTTAGGTTGAAATCACCAAGCAGTAAGATGTTTGGGGATGGAGCTGGAAGGTTTTCCAAACAGTAATCAATTTTCAGTAGCTGTTCCTTGAACTGTTGTGAGGTTGCATCTGGTGGCTTGTATACAACCACAATGACAAGGTTTTCGTTCTCGATCTTTATTGATAAAACTTCAATACACAGAGAACTGTAAGTCTTAAGGAACCACGACTCTTCAACATCATCCCTTCATGCCTAAAGGGGATTACCAACAAACACTTAGGTGTCTCCAAGCGGAAACTCGAGATTCCTCAAAACCGTTCCTTTTCAGCCAGGTTACCTTTGATGAGTTTCGAGAGTCTTACTATTCCCGGAGCCCGGCCATGGGCTAGGCTAGTCTAAAATGATCATAGCCTACTGAGGGAGACTCAGGGTGCCTCCCCACCCTGTTAGGTTTAGGTTTAGCCTTTCGGCTCTCAGGATTCGTTTGTGGTGTACCTTGGGCACAGACTGTGCATCATTAGTTCATTTGAGACACATTCAAGTTGCTCAGTAGTTTGTAGTACTTGACCATTCCCCAGCATGCGACCCACAACGATCCATTAAGATTAACAGGGACAGTACTCACCTATTTGTACTCACCTATTTGTGGTTGCAGGGGTCGAGTCAGTGTGTGTGTGTGTGTGTGTGTGTGTGTGAGAGAGAGGAGACTCACCTAGGGTTGTGGTACACAGGTTGGACTGCTTGCAGGAGGCACTAACAACCTGGTTAATCAGGCAAGCAACCAGGAGGCATGGTGGCAATGACCCCCGGAAGCTACTCAGATAAGTAATATAAGCGCTTCAAATGATCAAGAATAGCTGTGGTGAAGCTAGGTTATTTTATGTTAGTAAATAGTGTAAATACCTTGGAAGTAGCGGGAGTGTAGCAGCAACCTAGAGCCTGTCTATCACCCTCACTCGTTACACACCTGTGTTTACGAAGAAGAGAGTTGAAAATGGAGAGAAGTGAAAGAGGGGGGAAGCAGAAGAGCTGAGGAGAGAGAAGAGTTGGAGGAAAGAGGGGGAATTGAATTAGGACGCAGGGAGAGCTGAAGGAGGAGAGTTCAATGTGGGAGGAAGAGGACGATAAAGAAGACAGGAGCATACTAGTGCCTGGTTACCTGAGTTCTTTCTGAGACCTGGAGATAGGCTGAATGATTGTAGAGGGAAAGAGGGAGAAGACGGAAAAGGAGGGAGAGGAGAAGGGAGAAGAGGGAGGTGGAAAATGAGGGGAGAAAGTGGGAGACGAGGGAGATATGGGAGACGAAGGAAGAAAGGGTGAGAGAGAGGGTGGATGTAGGAGGTAGAGGATGGGAGGGTGGAAGAAGATGGGAGGGTGGAAGAGGTGGGAGGGTGGAAGAAGATGGGAGGGTGGAAGAAGATGGGAGGGTGGAAGAAGATGGGAGGGTGGAAGAAGAGGCTGGGAGAGTGGAAGAAGAGGATGGGAGGGTGGAAGAGGAGGATGGGAGGGTGGAAGATGAGGGGTGGGAGATGGGAGTGGAAAACAAGAGAGAAGGGGGGGGGGCTTCAAGCTGTACCCTTCTCAAGAACATCACTTCATCTGAGTTCATTATTCATTCACAGAATGACATGTCTGAAACATGTTCGTACAACGTAACATCATCGATGATCAAATTAAATCACTGGCCCACAGGTAACTCCAACTTCATCCTGTTCCCTACTTGTATGTCTCAACAATGAAAAGGTAACAACTCTCAGCTTGTAAATAAAGGTAAGAACTCGTCGCCTAATCTGTAAAAACCCTGGTGTAAATAAAAAAGAAAAAGAAGTGAAGGAGGGAGTGTAGGGTGGAGGAAGAGAAGTGTAGGAGGAAGAGGATGATAAAGGTGGCGTCGTTAGGGATGGTTGGGGAAGGCGGCGTAGAGGGTCAGAGTGTACGCAGGGGGTGAAGGTGGTGGTATGAGGGGGCGAGGATGGGGGTATTCTGCGGATGGGAGTTACTGCAATATTAAAGCCGCTAGAGCCAGACGCCTCCCACGCGGGGTGCACGTGGAGCAGTTTACTTGTGCATAACTCTTTTATAACAAGTCTGGCACCAACACTAAGTCAATACCACAACCATCTTATTGATCAATATGACCTGGCTTCTATGAAGCCTACTAACATTTCCTCGCCACGTCTACCTCTCTCACCACTTTAACCTAGCAACACTACCCCTACCTGGCTGCTAACTGAAAAGTCTCTTTCAAGATTATTCCATCGTAACAAAGTTTACGTGTACTGTTCATTCTGTACTTACCTAGATGTGTTTATAGGCGTCGATTTAGAGCTCACGGGCTTGCCTCTCAACTCTAATCGACCGGTTTCACTGATTTCTAGATGAAACATGCTCTTGAAAGTGTTTATAGTGTTTTGTGTATATTACTTCTTCCCCATGTGCGCTCCACTTTCCATCCTAAGGCTGAATAAAGTTGTTCTCCTTGTGGCAGATCTACGTCTTTGGTTACCATATGTCAATAACGAGACCAACTTGGCTAGGACGGTGTTTATGTTATCATGGTAGATATTCCCGTGTCCTAGCCCAGTATAGTTCACAACTCAACTTGTTTTGAAATACAGTAAACAAATAACATACAGTAACTGTTGATAATTCCGAAGACTAGTGCTTTAGAAGTCTGGTCAGAATCATTAGGCTGTGGCTGTATGCAACTCACAACTTGACGCACTTGCTACAGCCAGGCTGCTCAGGAACATTCTACAGGAACTTACGAAATTTCCTGCTAAAGAGTTAAGGTTCTGTTGGTAATTACCTTTATATTTGAAGACTGTGTTGAAAAGACTTGGACCCTTTACAGTTATCGTGTTATCTCTGTAATGTACAAACAGCACCACTGCCTTTCAATGTGGTTATGTACGGTCTACCCAGCCATCATAACATATGCATACAAGCAAGGTGTTAGTGTATGACATCCTTATATCTGTACACATTTCTCCGCCCCCAGAACAGGTAGTCACGAGCAGCCCGTGACCTTGAATACTAACTACTTGACTAAGGCCATGTAAGACACTTCAATTATACAAAACAAACTAACTGCATGACGCTGTAACATTGAATATCACAAGGACAACTATATGCCCGAACTTAAAATATCTTTTCCTGAATGAAAAAAATACTAGTACTAGCGCGCGTGCGCTTGTATCTTGCATTTATTGCTGCCCTTCCACAAAATATGTCCTCTATTTTTTAACAAGTTTTCGATGTTTACGACAAATTACTTTATCCTAAGTTATTCTAAGTAATTGCCAATAAAATGGAATGGTAACGTTTGGCAGCTGGGGATAACACCATTGCTTAATTCGTTGGATCAACACGTTCGTTATAAACGATGTATGACTGGAATACAATACTTCTCCCCACCCATACACAAAGTCCAAGTGTCCTTTACCCATTATATCTAATATAAAAAAACATTTCCAGTTTCCGTTACAGGTAAAATTAACAATCAACTAATATGAGGTGAGGTGAGTACGTGGATACAATGATGTGAGTCATGTCTTATTAGTCGGGGAGGTGTTGTCTTGGGAGTTCCTCGCCCTGCTAGGCCTACTCTACTATCTTATCAAATCTGGAATTCAGCTACAACTACCGCTGCTACTGGTGCCACACAACAACGAAAATGTAAAGCTACATAGTATAGTGAATGTAAGATTTGAATGCAGTATGGACAGACACTGGCCACATTAAGAAAAAAATAACATCTAACCAAAGTGCAATACGTTTAACAGGCTTCAGTTTCACACTCATAACAGGACAGTAGTGCCTTCCTGTTTTGTTGTTGTCTATCAGCCTACTACCATTAACTTTCGTCCCTGTGCAGACTTATGTTTACACAATTTAAACCAAGCTGAAATGTAAATATAAATTTTGTAAATAGGTACGTGTTTACTTTTGTTAATTAGACGACAAATGAAGCAAAGGTACCGGATCAGCATACTATAACCATTTCCGCTTTTCCACACGATGAACAAACACATGATCTGCTCCGCTGGTCAAGCACGAACAATATAGCTGTGACCTGCTCCGCTGATCATGCACTATCTTAGAAATCTATAGTGAATGAACTTCCACAAGAGATGCTTGTACTGAAGTTTGAGCTTATTCACCTTAAGGGTACACGAGTCCCTTCTCATGTGGACCTACAAATTATACTTCTCAAAGACACCAAGGACTGAAAAACTCCTTAAATTTCTCAACGCGTTTAAAATTATTTATATTCATAGACTGACTTCTCTGGATCCAGGTGGGGGAGGGGAGGGGAGAGGAGGGAACGTGTACTTACAATATTAAACTGGGAGAAATGACATCCTGCTGGTGAGTTTTAACAAATAAATGACCCAAATAATTAATCATACATTTTCAAATAATTATATGATGTGATACCTAAATGTGTTATTTTCATAGATAATTTTTTCCCTGCTGTCCTGTATCCTGAAAATACTGTGATTCCGCATGTTATACCCGTTAATGGTTCCGGGATCATCTACATCATCTCCTTTCCCACGCGATTTCGCCTGTCTGTTTCGTTCTAAAAGTAAATAATATAAAAGAGAGAGTAGTTGTAGGCTTAGTACCAAACGTGTGGTAGAACTACGTTACCTCAGGCAACACCAGAGATATACTATCATAAACTTGACCGGACTAATATCCGTATAAAGGAAAGGTAATTAATTTTTTTTTTTTCAAACAGGCAAAATAAAAAGATAGGGAGTGTATTCAACCCTGGGGCTGGGATGGACAACAGAGTAAGCAGATCAGGTACTATTATTATAACGGTAACGATTATGATTAATCTCTGTAGGTGACTGTTGAAGCCTACCGAGCAGACGATATGTTTTCGTCAATAAATATACACAAGTGTTGCACATGCGAACTTGCTGTGACAATAACTTAGACTTCAAAATGGCCAGAATACTTAAAATATCAGGAATAACATACACTGAAGACAACCCAGTAGTTGTATACACCTACTACGACCATAAGAGATCAGCACCCATATGTCAACGGTTGTAGATTCCATGGTAAGAACTAATATGAAATTAAAGTTGCTATGGAGTCTAAGATTAATTCTAAAGGTTTATTCTAAGAGTGTGCCACAGTACAGGTATCGCTGGGTACTGGTTAATTCTAATGGTATCGGTACAGATCTAAAACTGAGTGTTGTACTGGCAAAAAAAAAAAAATTTTTTTGCATTGTCACATCACTAGAATATTTAATGTAAATCAGACTAAGATTCGAGTCGTCTAGTGGTTTACTTCTAAGTTTGAAACTTAATTACAAGTGAAATGTTTCAGTCATGGTATTAACTTCAACGTTCCTTAGGTAAATGTCTTAATACGTCCGTTTTACATCAAAGCTAAATGCCACTAACGTATCTATATTGAAAGATTAAAATATAGAACTACATACCTTGCTGTTCACGGGAGTTATTCCACTATGTACCTTGCATTCAGCTCTCTACAGGGATTATTTCCATGTGCACATTGTTGTTTAACCTTGTTTACTATATATAAAAGGTAATTCATGCACGCTCCTGTGTTTCAAATTTTTACGTAAAAAAATTCAAATTAATATAATTTTATATTACATTTAAGACTTTAGAACAACGAGTTTTCATGTAAACTATGATGGAAGGTGCAAAGAATAACAAGAGGAGACAAGAAAGGTAACTTACCTCTCTTGTAAGGTGAGCTGTAAGGTGACGAGTGGTGACTGGTGGTGCCACTGTTGTGATAGTGACTGTGGTGGTGCGTGTGTCTGCGGCTCCTGGTTGAGGCCTCTGTGTTCTTAATGAGATTATCAAAGATCATAATCCACTCGTCCTCCTGAGACCATAGTGTGTCTAGATGTTCAATGTAGGCATCCAGCTCTGCCTTGGACTTGATGGGAGTAACAATAGTTGTGGAAGTGGTGGAGGTGGACGTGGTGGTTGTGTTATCTGACGCCACAGAGTTGAGTGTCGTATTCGAGCTTCTAGTTTCATTGGACGTTGTGGATATATCGGAATTGATAGAAGAAGTGGATGTGTTAGACAAGGATCTGTCGATCCTAGATACTGGACGGTCTTGGCAGCCCATTGAGGCCACACTTATCTTTGGGCTGTAGGTGGGCTCTACGCCATAGTCCCGAGGGCTTGAGGGTGTAGGGCTGTCATTGTTGGTGGGCGGTGCAATGAGTCTGGGCGAATGACTCTTGTAACCAGGGGAGGGACTGCCAGCCTGACTCTCTGTGGTACCATTGTCAGCGGAGGAGCTGTGGCCGCTGTCCAGGGAGCCCAGAGACTCAACGGAGCACTGTGAGGTGAGAGTGATGTCCCCGAGAGAGCCGCTCAGCTCCATGGATGTGGCAGGGCTCACCGGCGGGGGCGGCGACCCTGGCAGTACCTCACTGGGAGTCACTGAGGGCATGATGGTTCAAGCAGTGGCACTAAGGTAGCAGTAGGGAGGATACTCCTCACCTCTTCCTTACTACCTTCACCCACCGCTCCCTCACTGCCCTCACATCATTCACATACAACACTTCTTATCTTGTGTCTTCCGGCACTTTCACTCGTTTAATATATTTTACTGGTATATAAAATCTTTAAATCATAATTATCTATAAATAAAATCGAATAAAATCAGAAAATCAAGCATAACAATACATACTGTTTTAGGACACAATGTATATTACTGGTACCAAACGTGAAATTGAACGTAAGTACGTGTGTGTGTGTGTGTGTGTGTGTGTGTGTGTGTGTGTGTGTGTGTGTAGTGTGTGTAGTGTGTGTGTAGTGTGTGTGTAGTGTGTGTGTAGTTGTGTGTGTGTGTGTGTGTGTGTGTGTAGTGTGTGTGTGTGTGTGTGTGTGTGTGTGTAGTGTGTGTGTGTAGTGTGTGTGTGTGTGTGTGTGTGTGTGTGTGTGTGTGTAGTGTGTGTGTGTGTGTGTAGTGTGTGTGTGTGTGTGTGTGTGTGTGTGTGTGTAGTGTGTGTGTGTGTGTGTAGTGTGTGTGTAGTGTGTGTGTGTGTGTGTGTGTGTGTGTGTGTGTGTGTAGTGTGTGTGTGTGTAGTGTGTGTGTAGTGTGTGTAGTGTGTGTGTGTGTAGTGTGTGTAGTGTGTGTGTGTGTAGTGTGTGTAGTGTGTGTGCGTGTGTGTGTGTGTAGTGTGTAGTGTGTGTGTGTGTGTGTGTGTGTGTGTGTGTGTGTGTGTGTGTGTAGTGTGTGTGTGTAGTGTGTGTGTGTAGTGTGTGTGTGTAGTGTGTGTGTGTGTGTAGTGTGTGTGTGTGTGTGTGTGTGTGTGTGTGTAGTGTGTGTGTGTGTAGTGTGTGTGTGTAGTGTGTGTGTGTGTAGTGTGTGTGTGTGTGTGTGTGTGTGTGTGTGTAGTGTGTGTGTGTGTGTAGTGTGTGTGTGTGTAGTGTTTGTGTGTGTGTGTGTGTAGTGTGTGTGTGTGTAGTGTGTGTGTGTGTGTAGTGTGTGTGTGTGTGTGTAGTGTGTGTGTGTGTGTGTGTGTGTGTGTGTGTGTAGTGTGTGTGTGTGTGTGTGTGTGTGTGTGTGTGTAGTGTGTGTGTGTGTGTGTGTGTAGTGTGTGTGTGTAGTGTGTGTGTGTGTGTGTGTGTGTAGTGTGTGTGTGTAGTGTGTGAGTAGTGTGTGTGTGTGTAGTGTATATGTAGTGTGTGTGTGTAGTGAGTGTGTAATGTGTGTGTAGTGTGTGTGTAGTGTGTGTGTGTAGTGTGTGTGTGTAGTGTGTGTGTAGTGTGTGTGTAGTGTGTGTGTGTAGTGTGTGTGTGTAGTGTGTGTGTGTGTGTGTGTGTGTGTGTGTGTGTGTGTGTGTGTGTGTGTGTGTGTGTGTGTGTGTGTGTGTAGTGTGTGTGTGTGTGTGTGTGTGTGTGTGTAGTGTGTGTGTGTGTGTGTGTGTGTGTGTGTGTGTGTGTGTGTGTGTGTGGTGTGTGTGTGTGTGTGTGTGTGGTGTGGTGTGTGTGTGTGTGTGTGTGTGTGTGTGTGTGTGTGTGTGTGTGTAGTGTGTGTGTGTGTGTGTGTAGTGTGTGTGTGTGTGTATGTGTGTGTTTAGTGTGTGTGTGTGTGTGTGTGTGTAGTGTGTGTGTGTGTGTTTGTGTGTGTGTGTGTGTGTGTGTGTAGTGTGTGTGTGTGTGTGTGTGTATGTAGTGCGTGTGTGTAGTGTGTGTAGTGTGTGTGTGTGTGCAGTGTGTGTGTGTAGTGTGTGTGTGTGTGCAGTGTGTGTGTGTAGTGTGTAGTGTGTGTGTGTAGTGTGTGTAGTGTGTGTGTGTGTGTGTGTGTGTGTGTGTGTGTGTGTAGTGTGTGTGTGTTGTGTGTGTAGTGTGTGTGTGTAGTGTGTGTGTGTAGTGTGTGTGTGTGTGTGTGTGTGTAGTGTGTGTGTGTGTGTGTAGTGTGTGTGTGTGTGTGTGTGTGTGTGTAGTGTGTGTGTAGTGTGTGTGTAGTGTGTGTGTAGTGTGTGTGTGTGTAGTGTGTGTGTAGTGTGTGTGTAGTGTGTGTGTAGTGTGTAAAATTGGTCAATTAGCAAGAACTCCTTTAAAATTAAGTCATTTTCTCTTATACGTTTGAAGACGTACTTTTTTTTCATTATATTAATATAAAAATTAATAATTTTGTACCAAAACAACTTTAGAAAACTTACCTAACCTTATTATAACAAGCTCAATTTAATTTAGCCTAATCCAACTAAATATATTTTAGATAAATTTACAATGATTTAATAATAAAGAAACAATGAACTATATTTTTTTTCGTTAGATTAAGAATGATTTTTGCGAAATTACTGCACACAAATTTTCGCTTCCCTTATTCGGCAAGAAATAGAGTTGCTATTTAAGCCAAAATCGGTACAACAACACAACCTGTAACTTTCATGTACTAACAAGATTCTTGCCAAAAAAATTTAATTGGCTTTAAAAGTATATACTCTCTCTCTCTCTCTCTCTCTCTCTCTCTCTCTCTCTCACACACACACACACACACACACACACACACACACACACACACACAACGAGCAAAAAGCATGAGACTAGTAGCCTCAAAATAACCGATAAACTGTTAAAAAATGGCTACTAGAAGTCAATCCAAAATAGTGTCATAAAGTTGGAGAATGTGAGGTTAAATTGGAAACAGTACAGTCTGGGAGGGGCTTAATTACAAATATCGATGAAAGAAAAGACTGAGTGAACATCAAAACGTACCTATCTCCAGAGGAGCACACCAACTGCGTAACTTTGGTAGGACAACCTCAAAGCAGCCTTTAGAAACACCAGAGAGGAGTTCACGGAACACACAAGGAAAACAGATACTTGCCTTGAAAACCTTGAGAATCCTACACCAAATATTATCCTCGGACATTAAGTTCTTCTAAATTTAAGATGGAAGATGGTAAATCAAGGTGTTGTACTAGAAATATTCCCGGGAAGCACATTAGCTCAACAGATACATACCAGAGAGCTAATGGGGTTTTGTGAAAAGTCTACTTTGATCCAGCAGATTACAGGACCCACTAGAAATGAAAATACACTGGATCTGATCTTCACGAACATCAAAGAACTAATTAGACACATGACCACAAAAACAATCAACTCTGATCACATCACAGAAGTACAGATGAGTATAAGAGCTGGAGTAGAAACTCCAGAAATAGTACACGAGAAGGGATGTTCATGAAATTTAATTTCAGCAATCAGAGAATCGATTGAAACAAAATAAACAAAGAACTATCAGACATACCCTAGGTAACAGTCAAGCATTCTAAACCCTCATCAATGCTTGGAAAAGCTGAATACAGAAACATACAAGGTCTGTGTAAATATATATTAATCATAAAACCTGAAAGGTCAAAGGGAGCACAGAAGAATCTACAAATGAAGGAGTTTCTGAACTGCTTAAAATTGTAAATATGTCACAATAAAAGAAAGACACCCTTTGTCAAGAGATTGCCGAGTAGCAACAAAAACAGGTTTTCGAATCACACAGTAGCACAAAGGGAACAAAACGCTGCCAGAATATTGCAAGGAATCCCAAATATTTCTAGACATACAAAATTAAAATTAAGAACTACATGTAGAATTGAGCCATTAACCTGATGATGAAAGGAAACGAGTGATAAAAGACCAATATGAATCAATGTTCAACAATCCATTAAACGAAAGCTGGGTGGAGAATGCAGATTTTCTGTTCGTTACCCATGAAGGCGCCACAGATCACACAACTGACTTAAGTACAAATCCTGAAGAATTCGAAAACGAAATAAAAGACAAGCCCAATCATGCAGCAACTGGACCGGATTCATAAAATTCCTTATTTATAAAAAAGTGTAAAATACCACTAGCACGAGCACTCAGTATTCTTTGGAGGAAGAGTTAGATATAAGCGAAATCCCAGAGGCCTTAAGAGGCATGCATGTCCCCCGTCTTCTAATAACATGTTCATTTTCCCACTATAATCTACCTTGTCCAAAATTGCTACCGCATTTCCTTTGTTTCGTAAGGTGAAGTCGAGGATCTTTCTTAATTCATGGTATAGCTTAACAAATCTTTGAGGACAATTGTGTTGGAGAGGTCAACTCCTCTGCATAAAGGAGGCAGCAGAGCACCAAAAACTACAGACCATTAGCCCGATCATAAAATCTTTCAAAGGGTGATGAGACATCAAATTACATACTTTATGGAACAGCATAACCTACACAACCCAAACCAGAATGGATTTAGAGCGGGAAGAACATGCCTGTATCTTCATACGTAAGCAAACACTGACATATTTATTAGAAAACGTTTCGGTCTTGGGACCTTGATCACTTCTAACATACAGAGGTAGAAAGGCATTATATATATAGGCGGAGAGTGAGGTGTGACGCACGTGACCTGAGGAATGTCATAAGAACATAAGAATGGAGGAACACTGTAGAAGGCCTACTGGCCCATGCGAGGCAGGTCCTTATCAAAACAACCTCTGCCTATGATGAGGACGGGTAGACGTTGAAATCATGTGATTCCTGTATTGTTGGGTTGGTGGTGCTTAAGTATCATGTATGCCAATGTTTTTGAAATTTTGTAGTTTCCAGTGTTGCGTTCTATAGTGTCGGTGACGGCGATTAGTGAGGCTTCTAGGCACCGTCGGCGTCTGAGGTCTGGTTCGGTGAGAACGAGTTGTGCCTCATTCCAGTTCATCAAATGTCCCGTGGAGTCTCTGTGGAAGACACAGGCGTACCTTACATCGTCTCTGTTAGAGGCATTTCGATGCTCATTCAAGCGGACTGCAAGATCTCTGCCTGTCTCGCCTACATATTTCTTGGGACAGAACCCACAGGGGATAGTGTAGACGCTTGCTGTAGAAGTTAGAGGTGTGGGGCTGCGTTTCGTAGTGAGGTCTTTGATAGATGTATTTATGGTGGAAACGTTAATGTTACTCATAGCAAGTGCCCGGTGAGTATTCGTGGCAACATCACCACATGGGAGTACTATGAACTGCTTAGGGGGCTGTTCCATGGGCGGTTTGTTGAGAATAGCTTGTGCCTTAAGTCTGCAATCTCGGATGAAGAAAGATGGGAACTGAAGACGTGTAAAGGCTTGTGTTATGTAAGTGCATTCTTCTTCTAGAAAACAAGGGCTGGAGATGCGAAGAGCTCTCAAGAAGCCAATGAGGACTCCTCTCTTAGTGCGGGTGTCTTGGTGTGAATAAAAGTGTATAAGATCGTCCTTGTTGGTAGGTTTTCTATACACTTTGAAGAGAAGTTTGTCACTGTCGGGAGATCTGCACAGTAGAACGTCGAGGAAAGGAAGTTTGCCATCATTTTCGAGTTCAAGTGTAAACTTTATTGATGGTTCAACTGCATTGATCTTGTTGAGAAGGGCCTGGATATTGAGACGTCTCGGATAGAAAACCAATACATCATCAACGTATCTTAGCCAGGTAACGGTGTTGGGAATGAGGGTGCTGAATTTATCTGTCTCCAGGTTTTCCATGAAGAGGTTGGCAAGCACAGCACTGAGCGGGCTGCCCATTGCCATCCCAAAGCACTGTTTGTAACAGTTGTCCTGATACTTGAAGAAGTTGAAATTAACACAAAGTTCCACTAGATTGATGAAGTCTAGAAGAGGTAAAGGGAGGTCGTGGTTTTCAGTGAGCCTGTCTCAGAATGTTGATTGCAGCGTCAGTAGGAACGTTGGTAAAGAGGGCTGTGACATCGAAGGAAGCCATGCTTTTGTTTTTGACATTCAGGTTGGAAATTCGGGAGAGAAGGTCACCTGAGTGCTTGAGGTGGGCTTGACTGATGGTGCCCAGAAGCGCTGAAAGGTATTTGGCAAGGTGGCCGGCTAGTCTGTGTGGTGCATTCCCTATGCCCGAAGTGATAGGCCGTAGTGGGATGCCAGGTTTGTGTGTCTTAGGAAGGCCATACAGACGTGCTGGTTTTGGTTGACCTGGTAAAAGTTTAAGTAGTTTTTTGCCTTGTTCTGATTTTCGTAAGATGCTACGAGCCTTTTGAAGAAAAGTCTGGGTACTTTGAAGTAGCACTGATTCTGATACAGGCTGGTATGTGTTGACATCGTTGAGAAGATTTAAAACTTTATTGTTGTAGTCGACAGTGTTGAGTAACACCACACCACCTCCTTTGTCGGCGGTTGTAATGACGATATCATCGTTGTTGGCCAAGTCCCTGAGTGCTTGGATGTATCTTCTGGGAATGACCGGTCTTGAAGGCTCAGTAGCTGCAGCAGTGATAATTCCTTGAACAAAGCCTTTTTGAAACTCGGAGCCTCCAAAAGGTTGATTCTTGGTTACCATATCCACCAGATATATAGAAGTATATATAGTGTATAGAAAACCTACCAACAAGGACGATCTTATACACTTTTATTCACACCAAGACACCCGCACTAAGAGAGGAGTCCTCATTGGCTTCTTCTTGAGAGCTCTTCGCATCTCCAGCCCTTGTTTTCTAGAAGAAGAATGCACTTACATTACACAAGCCTTTACACGTCTTCAGTTCCCATCTTTCTTCATCCGAGATTGCAGACTTAAGGCCCATGGAACAGCCCCCTAAGCAGTTCATAGTACTCCCATGTGGTGATGTTGCCACGAATACTCGCCGGGCACTTGCTATGAGTAACATCAACGTTTCCACCATAAACACATCATCTATCAAAGACCTCACTACGAAACGCAGCCCCACACCTCTAACTTCTACAGCAGGCGTCTACACTATCCCCTGTGGGTTCTGTCCCAAGAAATATGTAGGCGAGACAGGCAGAGATCTTGCAGTCCGCTTGAATGAGCATCGAAATGCCTCTAACAGAGACGATGTAAGGTACGCCTGTGTCCTCCACAGAGACTCCACGGGACATTTGATGAACTGGAATGAGGCACAACTCGTTCTCACCGAACCAGACCTCAGACGCCGACGGTGCCTAGAAGCCTCACTAATCGCCGTCACCGACACTATAGAACGCAACATTGGAAACTACAAAATTTCAAAAACATTGCCATACATGATACTTAAGCACCACCAACCCAACAACACAGGAATCACATGATTTCAACGTCTACCCGTCCTCATCACAGGCAGAGGTTGTTTTGATAAGGACCTGCCTCGCATGGGCCAGTAGGCCTTCTACAGTGTTCCTCCATTCTTATGTTCTTATGTTCTTATGACATTCCTCAGGTCACGTGCGTCACACCTCACTCTCCGCCTATATATATAATGCCTTTCTACCTCTGTATGCTAGAAGTGATCAAGGTCCCAGGACCGAAACGTTTTCTAATAAATATGTCACAGTGTTTGCTTACGTGTCTTTCTAAACCAACTTGTCGGTATTTATTACCAAGGTTTATACCACATATTATCATGCCTCTCTCTCTCCTCCGCTCCATTGAGTACAAGTTCAAGACTTGAAGGCGTTCCCAGTAGTTTAGGTGCTTTACTGGCTCAATGTGAGCCGTAAACGATCTCTGTATCTGTTCCAGCTCCGATATTTCTCCTGCTTTGAACGGGGTCGTCAGCACTGAGCAATATTCTAAGTGAGGGAGCACTAGCGATTTGAAAAGTGTCACCATCGGCATTATTTCCCTTGTTTTGAAAGTTCTCAATACCCACCCCGTCATTTTCCTGGCTGTTGTGATCTTTGTCTTGTTATGGTCTTTAAAAGAAAGGTCAGCTGACATAATTATTCCCAGGTCTTTTTTTTTTTTTTTTTTTTTTTTTTTTTTTTTTTTTACACATGGTTTGACAAGGTTAAGGATCCCTAGGTTTATTGACAAGCTATTTACAGGTTAAGGATTCCTAACTTTATTGACAAGCTAAGAGCTGTTACCTACATCAGCTCATTTGAAAGCATTTTTATTGTTATGAGACATACAAGTAGGGAACAGGATGAAGTTGGAGCCATCTGTGGGCCAGCATTTTCATTTGTTCAACTGACGTTATCTCGTTGACATCATTATGCTGTACGAATGTGTTCCATACTCGAGTCATCCTGGGTATGTATGATCTCAGATGGAGTGATGTTCTGGAGAAGGGTACAGCCAGAGTGAAGTTGCTGCTTTCTGCCCGTCTTGTGGCATAAAAGCTTGTTTCGCGCTGTCCTCGAAGTGGATCCAAGTGTGGTATTTTGACAATATTGGCCTTGTACATAACAGTAAGGCCACCCACATCCCTCCTATGTTGAAGGCTCTGCTGAAATGACAGATCCATCCAGGATGGGTCCAGGCGAGAGATGAGACGTCTTGCTCTGTTCTCTACTCTGTCAAGCAGTCGCAGATGAGAGGGGGGACAGGCAAACCAAGAAAGTGGAGCATACTCAAGGTGTGAGCGTACTTGTGCCTCGTACAGGATCTTGCAACCCCTACTGTCAAGCAGATGTGAGATACGGCGAAGTGCTGTAAGCTTCCTGGCTGCCTTGTTTGCAAGATTTACAACATGGTTCTTCATGGTTAGTTTGGAGTCAAATTTCACCCCAAGGATATCAACTTCTTCTCCAGGTGCCAACATCTTTTACGTGTTCCTTACGTTCTATTTGGTGCCCCTCTTGAGTTTTGTATATAATGTTCCTTTTGAGTTCTTCATTCTTTCCATACCTAAGCAGCTGGAACTTATCACCATTGAACGTCATGTTCTCCACTGCCCACTGGAAAACCTTGTTTATGTCTTCCTGTACTTTTACAGTGTCCTCTACCGTAGTGACTTTTCATGTTTATTTTAGTGTCATCTGCAAATGATGATACAAAAGTGTACCGGGTGTTTTTGTCTATGTCTGCTATGAGGATGAGAAACAGAAGTGGTGCCAGGACAGTGCATAGGGACACTGAGCTTTTGACCTCGCTGATGCTGGATCTTGCCCTGTTCACTACTACTTTTTGTGTTCTGTGTGTTAGGCACCCGAAAATCCATCTGCCTACCTTCCCCGTAATGTCCATGGACCTCATTTTGTGCGCTGTCACTCCATGATTGCATTTGTCAAGCGCCCTCGCAAAATCTGTGTAAATCACATCTGCGTTTTGGTCGTCTTCCAATGCCTCCGTAATTCTGTCATAATGGTTCAGCAGCTGTGACAGACATCATGATCGTCCTGCTCTAAAACCATGCTGGTTCGGGTTATGCTGGTTGTGCTGCTCCATGAAATTTTTAACCTGCCGTCTCATCACTCTTTCGTAGATTTTTATAATGTGAGAGGTTAGGGCTACTGGTGTGTAATTTTTAGCTAGTGCTCTACTACCTCCATTATGCAATGGAGCTATGTCTGCACTCTTTAAGGCCTCCGGTATTTCACCTAGATCTAAGCTCTTTCTCCAAAGAATACTGAGGGCTCGTGCTAGTGGTACTTTAGACTTCTTTATAAACAGAGCATTCCATGAATCTGGTCCAGGTGCTGAGTGAGTGGGCATGTTGTCCATTTCTTTTTCGAAATCTATGGGATTTGGACTAATGTCAGTTAGTTGGTCTGAGACGCCTTCTTCTGGAGTGAAAAATATTTCTGCATTTTCTACCTTGCAGTCATGTAGTGGGTTGCTGAATACCGACTCATACTGTTCTTCAAGAATTTCACTCATTTCCTGTTCATCGTCAGTATACGAGTCTCCTCTCAGTAGTGGTACAATACTACAGGATTCTTGGATTTTGCACAGGAACAGAATATTTTGGGTTTCTTGCAATATCCTGTATGACCTTCTGTTCCTTTTGTACTTCCTCTGTTAGGTATGACATCCTAAGTTTTTGCTCTAGTTCAATGATCTCCTGTCTAAGTCTATCTTTCCTCTGCTGAAGCATATTTGTTTTTTTTAAGCAATTCCGTAACCAGTTTTCTTCATCTGTACCATCTCTTATGCTCTCTATATATATATATCTAATCTCCTCCTGGGTTTCCTCAATGGTACGTGCTTCATACATACATTGTATGCTTCTGTATTCAGCTTCTCTAGGCACTGGTGGGGATTTAGGGTGCTCATGTCTGATTCCCAGGATGTCTGATAGCTCTTGGTTTATTTCTTCTCAGCCAATTCTATGGTTGTTAAAATTAAACTTACTGAACATCCCGTCTCTAACAGTGACGCAGTTCCCTAACCCTGAGTTAATACTCGTTGGAACTTTTATGATGTTATCAGAGTATATTGACTTTGTAACTGTTATGTCTCTGAGCAGTACCTCGTTGTTTGTGAATATCAAAGCCAGGGTAATTTTATTTCTAGTGGGATCAGTTATCTGTTAGTTTAAAGAGTACTTTTCACAAAGCCTCATTAGTTCCCTGGTATGTACCTGTTGAGCCAGGGTGCTTCCCGGAGATATTTCTGGTATAACACTGTGTTGCGTCATCTTCCATTTTATATGAGGGAGACAAATCTCCAAGGAGTAAAATATTTGGTGTGGGATTGTCTAGCCTATCCAGATAGCTATCTATCTTCCTTAGCTGATCTGTGAATTCCTCAGCAGTTGCTGATGGTGGTTTGTATACTAGCATAATTATTAAATTTCTACTTTCAATTTTAATGCCTAGGATTTCTACTATATCATTCGTAGAGTTCAGCACTTGTGTGCAACAGAAAGTATCTTTTATATGGAATCCTACTCCTCCCTGTGACCTATTAATTCTTTCACATCTATACATGTTATAGCTTTCTATCTTTATCTCTCCGTCCAAAACTTCCCCTGTATGTGTTTCTGTAAAGGCTCCAAACATGGCATTCGCTTCTGTTAGGAGCCCACTGACATAACTAACTTTGTCGTTTGTATTTGATTTCAAACCCTGAACATTTGCAAATATGAAGCAGGAATTACCATTGGGGATGCTTTGTCTTGCTCTGTGACACTTTTCAAATCACTTGTGCCCTCTCGCTTAATAGTAGTCAGGGTTCACGGCTTGTTTTGTGGCAAGACACAGAAGGCGGAACTCGAACAGATCCAAAGGTCATTTATGGCCGGCAAAGCCAATAAAGCATTTAAATTACTGGGAACGCCTCAGTCCTAAATATGTATTCGCTGGACCGGAGGAGAAAGACATAATATATTCGTGAAATGGGCTTGAGGGCCTGGTCCCAAATCTGCACATTACCATAACAATGGAGTGAGAGATGGAAAATGTGTAGAATAAGCCCATTGAAAAACAAGGGCGCTGTGGGCACAGTAAGAAAACATTGTAGACGGTTTACACAATATCACAAGATATCAGAAACACTGCCGGAATAAGTGTGTGTCTGCCAAGTGCTAGATCAACCAGGAAGTGATGTATAAGCGGGCCAGCAGCCTGCCGGTGGTAACAGCCTGGTTGAGCAGGCACCCGAAAAGCCTGGCTGGGAATGCAGGAAGCTCTCGAAACCCTTCAAAAGTATATTAATGATAAGGCAACAACAAAAAGAGTTAGGAAATATTCAGCACTTCTACAAATGTGTGTAACACTAAAACGCCTACAGCAGTAACCACTATAAAAACAAAAGTAACATTAGGCGAGAACCCGACAGTTTCTTGAAAGCGACAGGAAATAATAGTTTTCAGTTAAATTATAACACTGATCTATCGTAAAAATGCTTCGCAAATAAAACTAATAATTCTTTACATTTTTTAGGGGGTCCCAGAATACGGAAATAATGCTTAACATTGCTGTCTCTTTTATATAAATATGAACCTAGGCAGGTTGCTGTTATTTTTGTCCTGGGAAGGCACAAGATGAACAAATTGTACACTGAGCGTACATGCAAAACCTTATGAATCAAACTCACAATCCGTATGGTTTAAAAAATAGATACAGATTCCTAAAGCCATAATGCGTAGTTGTTTAAAAAATACACATTTCCTTTAGCCAATCGATTGTTATGGTCATATTCATTTTCAGCACCACAACAAATAATTTTTTTTCTACTTCCAAAATACATTTTTTTTTTAAATTTGCAGACCAGTGTATTGTACGTACGCCCGTCTAAGGAAGCCCCGTAGGCATCACAGATCACACACACACTATCATCATCTCAAGTATGTCTACCGAGTCCCAGATTCCTCAACACAGCTTCACTATGAACACCAGTTTACCACTTATCTCCCCCCCCCCCAACCACCACCGCCTCCACTCCCACACAATACCTTGAGCACCTTCCTGGGTAACATTAACTCCAGCTCTATTGGAACGAAACCTTTGAAGCTCCCGTAGTTGGAATGCTTGACGATATCTTCATTGACCTACTGAAGTCTTCTACCTCAGACAGGCAGATTTTACCACGATTTAACAAACCCATCCTGTGTGATGGAATATGACAAAAAATCATAGCTATCATTTGTTCCCATTATGTAACAGAGAGAGAGAGAGAGAGAGAGAGAGAGAGAGAGAGAGAGAGAGAGAGAGAGAGAGAGAGAGTGAGAGAGAGAGAGAGAGAGAGAGAGAGAGAGAGAGAGAGAGAGAGAGAGAGAAATGAGAGAGAGACGGAGACGGGCAGAAAGCAGCAACTTCACTCTGGCTGTACCCTTCTCCAGAACACTTCATCTGAGATCATTTATCCCCAGGATGACTCGAGTATGGAACACATTCGTACAGCATTATGATGTCACCGAGATAAAGTCAGTTGATCAAATGAAAATGCTGGCCCACAGATGGCTCCAACTTCATCCTGTTCCTTACGTGTATGTCTCATAACAATAAAAATGCTTTCAAATGAGCTGATGTAGGTAACGGCTCTTAGTTTGTCAATGAAGTTAGGAATCCTTAACCTGTAAATAGCTTGTCAATAAAGCTAGGGATCCTTCACCTAACCTTGTCAAACCCTGCGTGAGAGAGAGAGAGAGAGAGAGAGAGAGAGAGAGAGAGAGAGAGAGAGAGAGAGAGGAGAGAGAGGAGAGAGAGAGAGAGGAGAGAGAGAGAGGAGAGACAGAGAGAGGAGAGAGGAGAGAGGAGAGAGAGAGAGGAGAGAGAGGGAGAGGGGAGAGAGAGGAGGAGAGAGAGGGGAGGAGGAGAGAGAGAGAGAGAGAGAGAGAGAGAGAGAGAGAGAGAGAGAGAGAGAGAGAGAGAGAGAGAGGAAGAGGAGAGAGAGAGAGGAGAGGAGAGAGAGAGAGAGAGAGAGAGAGAGAGAGAGAGAGAGAGAGAGAGAGAGAGAGAGAGAGAGAGAGAGAGAGAGAGAGAGAGAGAGGTAGGTAGCAGCACACTGTCAGTGTAACCAATTATTGATTAAAAACAATATCTTTGAGCACCTTGAAAATTAATACATATGAAAAACCTAGCATTCGTTTAGAGATGTCATTTTTTTTTACGAATCTCCCAGCTTTATAAGTGAAAGAAATTAGGAAAGAGGTTAAGTAGTATCTTCCTTAACTGCCAGCAGTAACAGCCTGATTGATCAGACTCTGATCCACCATAAGGTCTGGTCTCACACCGAGCCGCGGGGGCGTTGACCCCCGAAACCCTCTCCAGGTATACTGCATAAATGCATTCCACTATCTCACACAAGACGCAATTATACAAACTGGAAGAGCAGGCAATGACAGCAGGAAATATACGCAAGTGGAAATAATAATTCTTAAGGAATAGAAGGCAGAAGGTCGAAAGACCTGGGCTTAAGTACTGAACCAGTACCGGAGCCCGGCCCTTGGTCAGGCTTCTCTGGTGCCAAGCATCTCACCACAAGTAATTTCTAAATCGTATAGCTACGTATTCTCCCATTTTTATCACTAGTAAGTTATAGTGGTTTGCAGACTGGACACCTGACTTTCAGAGAGTACATTTTAAGTGCTTTGAGGCGGTCCCAGTAGTTTTGATCATTTATTATGTGGACAAGAACGACCAACAAACATTTTCCATCTTTAATATTGGGAGGTTAGCTGAAAACTGATCAGAACAACAACCTCACTGGCGTGATTACTGTTGTCTTGAAAATTCTTATAATACACCCTATCATTTCCCTGGTTTTTGCACCATTTTTCTTACCGTGTTTTAGAAAAAATGAGGGGAATCTGATAAATTTCCCTAAACTTTTACAAGTTCCTTTAATTCTACGAGATGCCTTGCTATATTCTGTATTCCGCGCCCGTTGTAAAGTCTTCAGTCTTTCCATAATTAAGCAGTTTGGAATTTGTCACCGTTGTACATCATATTTTACTTTGCTCACTGGAAGACTTCGTTGAAATCTTAATTTTTCTAACCCTTCTATTTATGTGACTTTTATTTTTATTTTGTCATTTTCCACACGTACTAAGAAACTGACGTGTGTATTAATGTGTGCTCTTAGAACGAGAAACAATAAGGTGCCAGGAGCTGCCTTGGGGTAGAGCATTTTATCTTGCCAACACTGTCTTACTACTACTTGTAATCCGATTGTTAGAAATCTGAATATTAATTTTAATACTTTTCCTGTTATCCGTGCTTACTAACCTCGTTATATAGTTAACGTGGTAAAATGGTTTAGTGTGTTGTATGGTACAATAGTTCGGGTCAAGTGTGGTATGGTGCAATACAGTTTCGATAGCGTGTAGCATGCATGGTACAAGACAAGGGTGGAAGCGAGGTCGGGCCGGGCATCATGTGAGAGGCTCGCTGACGCAATGCTGAGTCACGCACTCACCTTTGTCTGGCACTCACACCAGAACACTCTCTGCTCAACACACTTCATATACACCCAAACCACCAGAACTCCACACTACACATTTTGAAGAAAAGGTATGATCTGTTGGTCGATACTGGTTAGGAGGGACCAAGAACTGAATTAACTAATGCAAATACAGTAGCATGCTGCTACCACAATCAGCTCATTCCACTTATTTCTGATCTACCTCTAGTGACAAAGATTTGAGCAGTGACCTAGGGACTCTTAGGTGACCTACCTCGGATATAAGCTCGGGTCAGTGTCCCTTCCCCAACTTTTCCTCTTCACTAATGCGTACTCAGAGGAATTATGTTCAGCTAAAAGATGAAGTCAGTCTCTAATGAAAGTATCGAGTATCGTTAGGCCACTCTTACCCTTGTGGCAATGTGTATGGTAAGATGATGCAAGCTCACTTGATCTTTAAGAGAAACTTAAAATGATTTTGAAAGAGGTAATGGAAATTTTAAGACGTGTAAGGTACAACAGGCGAAGAAGTAAAGTATCAAGTGAGTCACCAACATGACTAACAAATTCGAGAATTTGTGTTACGTCGGAGGTTGATGGCACAGTTCAAGACCTTCACTAACAATGTTCTGAGAAAGTCTGCACGTCAACTGGTGTGAATAACCTGAATTGCTGGGTTGATGTTCATTAACAGCACGTCTAAGGCCCGTATAAATTCAGTTAAGCACTTAAATTGTTAGATAAGCCTGAAAACCCTTCAATTATATGGAAAATAAGTGAGAAAGATGCATCTTAATTTACACCAGGAAAATTCTCGTGTTAATTAAGATGCATCCCCGAAATCAATGGTTCAGAGAACTGACAAGTTGATAAATTAGACATGTGCAACACTTGAGTATCTTTATCGGGGAAACGTTTCGCCACACAGTGGCTTCATCAATCCAATACAAAGATGAGTGGTGAAGATCTGGAGTTTCAGGTAATCAGTCCCTGAGCCTGAAGTAGATGTAATCAGTCCATCAATCTTGAAAAGACTGAAGGACTTATTATACAGACTCCAGGCTCAGGGATTGATTACCTCAAACTCATTCTGATCTTCATCACTCGTATTTGTATTGGACTGATGAAGCCACTGTGTAGCGAAAAATTTCCTCAATAACGGTACCCAAGTGTTATACCTTTATACATACAAGTTTCGATAGAGTTTCTACTCCCGAAGCCCATCCATGGGCCAGGCTCGTCTGGTGCTAGCCTGGTCACTCAGGCTGTTGCTGCTGGAGTCCCGCTGCGCCACACATTCATCACAGCTTGGCTGATCTGGCACCTGGTGAAGATACTTGTCCAGTTTTTTCTTGAGGATGTCTACACTTGTTCCAGCAGTGTTTCCGATATCCTCTGGTAAGATGTTGAATAATCTGGGGCCACGAATGTTGATACAGTGTTCCCTTATTGTGTCCACAGCACCCCTGCTTTTCACTGGGTTTATTTTGCATTTCCTCCCACATTTTTCGCTACAGTATGTTGTTATAGCAGTGTGGATATTTGAGAAGAGGCTCTCAAGTACTTTACAGGTACTGCACGTGTCTAATTTATCTACCGAAATCAATAACTCAGTAGAACTAAGTGTAATGGAACCAAGAATTTTCTACTTCTTCTCTTCATATATAAGGACAATCACCGACAGATCCCTCCATCTTCAAGAAAAAATTTTAATAAGTTTTAAGTCAGTTTATGTGGTGTCTATGTTAGACTGCGTAAGGCTAGCGGGCTGTGGCTCGTACGTTGGTTTGCATGCAGCCAGCAGTAACAGCCTGGTTGATCAGGCTCTGATCCACCAGGAGGCCTGGTCACAGACCGGACCGCGGGGGCGTTGACCCCCGGAACTCTCTCCAGGTAAACTCCAGGTAAACAGCCTGATGGTTCAAACTGTTAACCAAGTAGTCTGGTGTAGAACTAGGCCTCGAGAGAATGGCTCCCACAATCGTCTTCTGTAATCTACAGGTAAACTGGGATAGTGAACAGACCTATGTAAATCATTAGTCACAAATGCATTCCAATTTTAACCTTATTAAGGAAAATCCTCCCTACTAAACCTAGTAGGCATTTTCCCGCCTTTACCCATTCCCTTCCCTACAGAAAATGTGGGTTCGCAAAACAATCAATACGGGGCCTAGGAACATTCCAAATACGTGGGATACGTATTGATGTGTGTTTGAGCTGTTGGTTGACAGGCAGAGAGAGGAGGGGGAGAGGGGGGGAAGGAGGAGGTTAGAGGATAACACGTGACTATGTTCTAAGAAACCTCACTTTAGAGAAGCCTCCTCTCCCTTCCTCCCAGACTTCCACTGACGTCAATGGAAATGAACCACATTTGACTTGTTGGATTTTCTTAGGCAAAATTATCTAAACTTATTATCACCGCACGCGCCTGTTTAATGCAACAGGCTCTAAAATAATATCTTACCACCTAACATAGAAAACCTAGTATTCTATTGTCGACTTCAAAGACTACTAACATCGCAGAAGCCAAAACTACAAAACACACACACAGTTTCTACGCTTGATGTAATCTATACCCTATGGTGTAGAAATATACCTAGTTGGATGAATCTTATTGTGGCTAGCTGGTCTAGTGGCTAACGCGACGGGCTGGAGTTTTGAGACTATGACCGCGGGTTCAATCCCGGCCGGGGGTATGGTTTGTTTGCAATCGTGTCATTACGATTTCTTAAGTCTTGATGTAATCTATTAATTCATTTACCAAATTCCCACAGCTCTGAAATACCCGTATTTTTCGAGTATTCTTACTGTCGCGGCCCTACCTGAGGCCTGGTCAACCAGGCAGTTGGTGTTGGAGGCCTACCGGCCCACATATCCCACCAGAGCCTGGTTGATCTGGCACACTGATGAAGTAGTGAAATCACAGGCGCAGTTTAAGAGTGGTAGTACTGGAGAGGCTGGCCATGACATGATTCTGGGGAAATCACTACAGAGAAGAACTCTTGAAATCGGTCACAGGTATGCCCTATAGCAGGCTACGGCAACACCGACAACCACCACCTTACTGTAGTATGAATGCTGCGGGTGGAAATTCACTCAGCACTTGGTCTCAGACACCACCTCGCATGACCGGGCTATCTTACTTCATTTATAACTGAGTGAAAGCTCGCTTACACGGATATTGACAAATAACCCGGGAGTGAATATAGGCAAAACTGTATGCGGTTTTTCCGGGATGCGCGCGCACACCCATAAAAAAAAGCACAGAGGCTATCTTCTGGAACAAGGGGAAAATCCCCTTAGTCACGAGAACACACCCACAAATTTTTCTCTCCTTCCTCAGGTAGGAAATACTGAACTAAAAATAAATCATAAGAATTAAAGAGCGTTGTAGTAGACCTGGTCCATGTCAGGCGGATCCTAATCTCAGTTTCTTGTTCACATACATTACTAACAGTTTTTAAAGTTACCTAAAGTGTTCGCTTCAATAACTAAGTGGCGGTTTGTTTGACTGATCTACTGCCACACAAGTACTTTCCTATATCCTTTTCTAAACCTAAATTAAATCCCTTATCTAGAGTACTTGGTTAGCTATATTCAAAACTGTATTTATACCACCTTTATCTACCCATATTTTCATTTGTACGTGTCAATTATAATGCCAATAAATGTGTGCCACAAGGGTAAATTTGATGAGTTCCGTGAGTTTTTCTACTCCTGGAGCCCAGCCATGGGCCAGGCTCGTCTGGTGCTTGCCTGGTCAACCAGGCTGTTGCTGCTGGTGGCCCGCTGGCCCACATATCCATCACAGCCCTGGTGATGGATATGTGGATCTGGCACCTGGTGAAGATACTTGTCCAGTTTCTTCTTGAAGATTTCTACACTTGTTCCAGCAGTGTTTCTGATATTTTCTAACAAGACGTCGAATAATTGGTGGCCACGAATGTTGATACAGTGTTCTATTGTTTTGCTTACTGCACCCCTGCTTTTCACTGGGTTTCTCTCTCGCTCCAGTTTGTTATGGCAGTGTGCAGATTTCGGACATGCGAGACTTGGAAAGAATCCTCCCTACCTACTGGTCTTCCAAAACGTCACGTACACCTCACATTGCTGTCTTCACCCAAGCATAAAATCTGTACTCCAATTGAATCTTTTTTTTTTTTTTTCAAAAAGAATTGTGAAATATATAATACTATTTTGTTTTATTTTAAACTCCATCAGTAATAACTGCATCGAAGTGTCTTTTTAACCGTTTGGTCAGAGCTTTTTTCCTATTAATAAACCTGATGTTTTTAGTACACATGGACACAGCAGCGTAACCTTTCTAAAACCATAGCGAGTTACTTTCCAAGACTGCCAAAATAAAAATAACGAAATATTCTACATTTCTGTAAGAGAGAGAGAGAGAGAGAGAGAGAGAGAGAGAGAGAGAGAGAGAGAGAGAGAGAGAGAGAGAGAGAGAGAGAGAGAGAGAGCGCGCGCGTTCGTGTGGGGAAGCATATGAACACCGTAGTGTTTATATGTTAAAGAGATCAAGTAACAAAAATCGACTACCTGTTATGTGAAGTCAACAGTGATGGACAAAACCACTGCCGCTACGAGACATTCTGATACACGTGTCACCCAAGGTGCACAATGACAGCATAAAGGACCCCAATGGAAATAAGTAACTTTACTTTTTTGGGTTATCCTAGTTTCTCTACACATATGCTGTTATGTATGATAATCTATTTAGCTGTATTCGTGTATACCTGAATAAACTTACTTCTCCCTCTATTCTCACACATAGCCAATATTACCAAGAAAATAATATACCAATGCTAAGTAGACTATCACTGAGTAGTTACAAAAAGATGGAAGGGATAAAATAAAATTGTTCATCTCTCTTTCCACTGGAGCCCTTGAAGCACTGAAAATATGGTTCATACCTCTTTCGTAACGTAGCCTGGATTGAATATTGTGGCAATATTCCAAGTATTGATGCCAGTTATGGGAGGAGACCAGTGAGCAAGGTGAAGGAAGCTATGACAAGAGGTGTGGGCGGAGGGGCCGGCCAGCCAGCGCAGAGTCGTGCTCGCACATACACACACACAGCCAGCCACACAAGCTCTCGCCCCTCACTACCATAACAAACTATTTCCTCTCACCACTCTCCTGGCCACCAACACACTTCATCATACTAATAACCTCCAACAATCGACTTTTTCTTTAGATTTCACCAACACCACTATCTATTGCCATACCAGTGTCTTGAGTAACAGCCACGGAGCAGGGCAAGACCTTTGCTGATTTCCCTGTCACGACATTTACCGAAGGAGAGCCTGGCATTAACACTGACTGCTCACACACAACACTTTTTCTTTCATTTTCAACACTTGAATCTTCATGAAAAAATGGAGTTGCGATAAGGCGTCTTTTAAAGAGCTCTAGAGCTAATAAGGCGTCTTTCAAAAGAGCTCTAGAGCTAACACTTAAATATTAATTTTATTTTCACTACTTTAAAAACAGATAAGAGTACAGACGCAAGTACTGTATTGTATAGATAAGAGATAAGAGTGGAGCGGTAACCCAGATGCTAATAGGTTATGGTGCCGCCACCACATCCAGTGGTAATGTCACAAAAAGAGAACACTGTGGTAGGTCTACTGGCTCATACTAGGAGCATTCTCCTCACACTCGACTCTTTTCACTCGTATATTTGACTAACATCTCTACTAAATCTAAATTTGCCTAAACCGAATCTATCGTTAGAGTTGCTTCTTGGTTAAGATATTCTCGGCTCCTTAAAGCCTAAGTAGATTTCTTAAATGCCTCGATTTACGTAATCTTAAATTCCTCGATTTACGTAATCTAATAAAAAAGTTAACCAATTGTAACAAACAACGCCACTAAAGGCACTAAACACCATAGAGGTGTGAACAGACGAGCCTGGCCCAAGGCCGGACTCCGGAAGTAGGAAAAACTCTCGAAACTCATCAAAGGTATATTAAAGATAAAGGAAACGGGGACCCACCGAGCGGACTCGACAAGTCAAATAAAAGTCTTGCGTTGAAGTCATACAACAGACTCTCTTAGCTGTTGTTAAATACTGACTTTGAACAGGAGGATGGGCTGCTATGTATATTTATATAGGTCTTCAACTTTTATATTTCAGTCATATCCCCCTCAAACAGTGGATTAATTTTGTCATCCATCTCAGTGTTACCTAATGCATTTATATACATTCGTAATATGGAGCCCAAACCTGAGTCGCATAACCTAAACGAGATTTTACTAATTATGTGTAGAGAAACAGAATAACTTTTGGATTCCTGTTTACACCTCTTGATAAAACTCAAAGGAATCTGTTAGACTTATTAACGACGTTTCGAATATGTTATTTTGGTTTTCGATTTGTGCTTACCATAACTCCCAAGTCTTTTCACATCCTGTATTACAAAGGTCCATATTTTTTAGTTTAAAAGTACAAAGGTTATTTTCATTCCCGAGGATTAAATCTTTTGCGTTTTTCCACAGTGAACTTCATCTGTCGCTTTTCTTACCACAATATTAGTCTGTCACTATACAACCACAAGTAGTGGTGTTACAACACCACTACCACCAGTGGTGATGTGTGGTCACCATAGTCAAATCTTGCACAAGCAAAAGTCTGGAGCTCAGGACCAGCATGAGCTCCGTGTTAAGTAACTTACCAGTTGCCTGCGCTACCAACACCACCACCAGCACCTAACTTCAAGTACCAAACTAATTCCACCGCCTCCATCACTGTCGTGTATGAAATATCCATATTTACCTTCAGCATTTAAATTATTCACAATCTATTTAGTGTCACTGTCACCTAAGAGTGGTCACTCGACATTCACTTCGTATAAAGCCACAAGAGTTGCCTAAGCAACCGGTTGGATCACTCTCTCTCTAGTCACTAGAGTACACAAGCAGTAAACATTTTCTGGGGTATAATCTTGCGAGTGTATGAAAAGCCACATTATTACACGGTGAGATAAGAGGTTATGAGGGCGGGTGGGGGTGTCTTGCCCCCGCCATTGATAATATGAGAGGAGATGAGGTGGTGCAGCTCACATCCTCACCGTACACACGCCGGCCCAACACTGATGATCATGGCTCCCATCACACGCTCCTACCACCACCCCCTACTCCACACGCACGCTGCCAGTGCCCACCCTCCACAAACACTGTTGGTGCCCCCACACACGCTGCCAGTGCCCACTCAACGCTAGTGACCCCATATATACTTTTTTTTTAATGTCCAACCAAAACACACGTTGCCATTCTCCCCCCCTCCACCCCCACGCACAACGTTGCTAGTGCTCATACACACATGCTGCCAGGGACACCCCTTTCCCATCACACGCACACGCTACCAACTGATTTAGCTCAATCCAGGGCTGGTTTCCACTTACTACACGGCGCTGAGAACTTCGCAGGTAAACCAGCATACAAGTGATACCACGATGCAGTTCCTTCTGATCATTTATTTCCTTTAAAACAAGTGCTCCTCACCTCAAGATGACTCCGCATTTCCCTTTACTAGAAATGGGGTATCCGTATCTCACTTGAGAACCCTCATTAATTAACCGATTAGGCTTAGTCACTTCTTTGAATCCTCTGGCCTAATGGCTCGAGGCAGCCTGAACAACTGGTACAGTATCCCAAGGAACCTCAATCAGCACTGGTAGTCAACCTACCTCTAATCTGGCACGCTGAAGATAGATGAGGGGCATCTTACTCTACGGCCTATTCTTCCTGCCACTTATAAGGACAGCTACAGATAGGGATAAGACACTAGCCCCTCTTTCTGAGGACTTCGCGGACACCTTGAAGCAGGGCAGTCCGTGAGCGAGCACAGGGTGTGGGGGTGAACAGAGCTTGAGAATGTACAGAGAACCTTTACTGCACATATAAGTTCCATCAAACACCTTAACTACTGGGAACGCTTGATAGCACTTGACTTGCACTCGCTGGAACGCAGGCGAGAGATGTATATCACAATCTACAACTGGAAAATCATAGAAGGAATGGTCCCTAATCTGCACACAGAAATCACTCACTACGAAAGCAAAAGACTGGGCGGGCGGTGCAAAATACCCCCAATGAAAAGTAGGGGCGCTAGTGGTACAATAAGATAAAACACAATAAGTGTCCCGGGTCCAAGACTGTTCAACAGAATCCCACCATGCATAAAGGTAATTGCCAATAGACCCTTGGCTGCCTTCAAGAGGGAGCTGGGCAGATACCTAAAGTCAGTGCCGGATCAGCCGGTCTGTGGTTCGTACGTTGGACTGTGTGCGGCCAGCAGTATCAGCCTGGTTGATCAGGCCCTGATCCACCGAGAGGCCTGGTCGTGAACCGGGTCGCAGGGGCGTTGATCCCGGAATACCGTCCAGGTAGGTAGGCAGCATTTGTGTGCTGCTACTATGGGCGGGAACTGGAATTTACACTTAAGGTTACATATATTCTCGAAGAGATTCTTTAGCTTAATTTCTACACTGAATACAGGTACAATTATCGACAATATGTGAGGTAAAATGTCACATTAGTTGCACGCGTTATTTTACCTAACACACTGAATACAGTTTAACATAACACTATAAAGAAACGGGCCATATTAATGCGAAAGGGGATGCCAATTAAAGAAACTTATGGATTGATACTCAAACTTAGTTATCTCATAAGCCTGCAGATATAACCTCGACATTCGGCCTAATAGAGCTCCTCTCCTACAAGTTCCAACCATGTTTTGGGTCCGCTGACAGCCAAGGTCCGGCTTGCTCTGCCTCTCAATGCCAACTATATTACTCCCCATGATTGCTGGAATAAGTGTAGAAGTCTTCAAGAGTAAACTTCACCAGGTGCCAGATCAACCAGGCTATGATGGATATGTGGGTCAGCGGACCGCCAGCAACAACAGCCTCGCTGACCCGGCAAGCACCAGAGGAGCCTGGCTCATGGCCGGGCTCCGGGAGTAGAAAAATTCTCGAAACTCATCAACTCCTTCCTACATAAACTTAAGGAGACAAGTTGGTAACCAACATCACAATAACAAGAGGACCCAGGGAGATATAATAATGGCATATTAAATATTTAGGAGATTAGATACAATGGATATAGGAGGATATTTGAGATGTGTGAAGAGGGAGCCAGGATACACAGATGGTAGCTGAATGTGCATATCTAATATAGATATATTAGGCTGGTAAGTGAAACACATTTTAGGAAGTGGTGGGAGGAAAACGTTAAAAAAATAAAAAGCAGATAAGACTGAGTTTTGAAGGCAAGAATTCTGTGAAACTGGCTGAAAAGAATGAAGAGTCGGGGGTGGGGAGGGAATAAAGTTGGCAGCCCCTGCTAACACAACTTGGTAGGTGAGTAAACATTTTCTGGTGGTAGGATCATTCACAACAGTCCTAACTAGAAAGGCAGTCGGAGGAGCCAAACTCAATTTAACATTTTCAATAGGATGAACTCCAATGTACACGCAATCATCACATCCGCAGCAGGCAAATACTCTGGATGCAAAAGATTGAGAAAGTTAAAATCTTTACCCAGGAATTTCAATACAACTATAATCCACTTTCAAAGCCATTAAGCTGCCTTAATTACTTCACCGTTGACCTTCACCGCTTAAACTATCTAAAGTATAGGAACAATTTTATTTATGAAATTTAGCCTGAATGACATTCATCTGGGAAAGAGATTTCGGTGATCTTCCGAAACTATATTACAACCCGACTGACCAGGACCACCTGCAACAATTTGTCAATATTCTTCTTGAAGACTTTTGCCTTTGTACCAAGAGTATCATACACTGTACTAGAAATCGAGAAAGAAGACTGACCTCCAGGTAACCTCCAGGTAACTGGTGAATTATGCTGGCACACAGTATCTAACCAATACTTTTACTTACGAAATATATCATTAAAAAGCAGTTGCAAGCTCAAAAATTGTTGGTCAGAAGAAAAGCATAAATTATCAGCACATAACTGACCGGTACAAATAATGGCAATGACTGATACTGCCACCAACACCTTTAACACTTCTATGACCAGGTTCGAGAGCTTTCCCATTTCTTCAGCCTAGTGTCTGCCTGGCCACAGACACCTATAGCCCTCAGGACCATATCCATAACATCCCAGATGATCAGGCTGATCCTACCTATTTGCTGTTGGATCTTATCTAGTTTCCTCTGCGCCGATAATGTTTATTACATTTGTGGTATAGTATTCAAGAGGCGCATATTAGTCACTGTCAGCTTCCTCTAACAGTGCTTAAGGCACACCTGCTTTTCACTGGGTTTACTCTACATTTACTTCCGTATCGCTCTCTCCATAAAATGCTTGTCCATGGAGTCCTTGTAAATATAATTTATCTTCTCCGTCCTAATAAGTATATTCCTAAAAATCTGAGGCGGTCATAATTTAAATGCGAGCAGGAAAAGTTCCATGTAATATTCTAGATCGGACACCTTACCAATCTTGAGAAAAGTGAGGGCAGAATGGTAATTTAAATGTGATATTCTAATACTTCCTCCGGGGTACGAGTTTTATACAGGAGAGAGAGCTATATCATAATCTACACTTGGAAAGTTCTGGAAGGAATGGTCCCGAATCTGCACACACAAATAAATCCCTACGAAAGTAAAAGACTGAGCAGGCGATGCAAAATACCCCCAATTAAAAGTATGGCCGCCACTGGTACACTAAGAGAAAACACCGTAAGTGTCCGGGGCCCAAGACTGTTCAACAGCCTCCTACCAAGCATAAGGGGAATTACCAATAAACCCCTGGCTGCCTTCAAGAGAGAGCTGGACAGATACCTAGTCAGTGCCG
This sequence comes from Cherax quadricarinatus, assembly GCF_038502225.1. Lineage (NCBI taxonomy): Eukaryota > Metazoa > Arthropoda > Malacostraca > Decapoda > Parastacidae > Cherax > Cherax quadricarinatus. The sequence goes on along the minus strand of NC_091335.1, from coordinate 18,771,468 downwards.
GATCAGCCGGGCTGAGGTTCGTACGTTGGACTGCATGCAGCCAGCGGTAACACCCTGGTTGATCAGGCCCTGATCCACCGGGAGGCCTGGTCGTGGACCAGGCCGCGGAGGGGGGGGGGTGATCCCCGGAATAACCTCCAGGTATCCTATACGCCTCAGCATTAATCTTTTATAGAGACTGATGTGGATTTCAAGGAGGGTTCCATGGGAATCCCTGGTTTGCAGCGTATGAATTTATGTTCGTCTGTACTTCAGTAAGGTTATGACCAATGTACTGCATCTAACATTTCTCTTGTTGGAGATTAAGACACATGTGCAACAGTTGGGTATCTTTACTGTAGACAGCAGTAACAGTGGGAAGGTAACGATGATGTGATCAGTCCATCAACCTTGCAGAAATAGTGAGGGGTGGTCAATCCATCAACGCAAACACGGATATTTTACAGGAAACGTTTTGGTTCTGGGACCTTAGTCATTTTAGTTCCTTACGGTCGTTGAGGATCCCCTGTTAGATTATTCCATTTTCTAGTAGCCTTCGTTATCTGCTGGCACAATATGTACTTTAAGAGTTCACAGTTAACACACAATTGGAGAAAAGAATCTTAGATAACGTGTCAGTTACTTTTGGACTGTTATCCCTCTCAATGGAGGATCCCTTATGCCGGTTGGGGGGGGGGGTGTTCATCTAAGGAACTGAACCTGTGCTCCCTTCCTTGGATCAAACTTGAATGCCTTTAATTCTCTGAGGAAATGGGAGGGATTCAAGGAATAATACTAAGAAATAATAATAATAATAATAATAATAATAATAAATATTTAATAAGACTTAAATTGGGTCATGACAAAGTCGTGACCCGAAAACGATCTTTTAACCATCTCTCTTTTATTAGTGGGTTAATTAAACTCGACTGAGATTGCATCAGCCAGAGTATAGTAACTTTCACTCTAAATGTTCTCTAGTACGTGTTTGTTAGTCTAGAGTAATTCCACATAGTATTTTAAGTTTAAAATTGTATTCTCTTATCAACCAAGAGATGGAAATCACATACAAGTTAAAACATTTGGTGAATGATTTTGCAGACTATCTAGACAGCTTACGATATCCCTCTACCTTACGATACCTCTACCCTTGTTGATGAATTACACACGTGCAACATTTGGGTATCTTGGATTCGTTTCGCCATCCAGTGGCTTTATCAATACAATATTTTATACCATTTATCTCCACAATACATAGGCATAATATGAAGACCAGAACTATATACAGCAGGCAACGGAAGATGTTAGTGGTTTTTTAGCAGAATTATCATTTTATGTTCTCTGACTTCATTCTTTAGGGTTTACATCAAATCTGATGCAGACGAGTCAACGCCTGACCAACACCCTGGATGCTGAGGGATGTGGATCATGTTATGCAGCAAGCAACATAAAATAAACAAAACTAATAAATTAGTTTTAGTTTTCCACTGCTTGGAGGGGAGCGAGGCAAGCCTCGAATTATCTGCTTAAGTTGTAGTGGTTGGAATATGTCGTGAACAAAGCGTCTCAACAGTCCACCATGAGATACGCATAAACAGATTCTAAACAAATTTATGATATTGAGCAAGGTAGTGTGTGACAGTTACACAAGCACAATACAAAGCCTAGTTCATGGGTAAAGTGCACATGATAACTGGGCATCAGCGTGGGCTGGAGGCTAACACACCTCTCCCATAAACTAGAGTATATTTTCAGTGTGGTGAGTATAGTTGCTATATTCACCACACCAGAATATATACTCTGAGAAAACCGTATAAAAAGAGGTGTGATGGTGGGTATAGTTACTATACTCACCACCACACCTATTTTTTATACGGTTATCTCAAGTCTCATTACACCTGTTAAACTACTTACACGATACACTTAGTTACTGTAACAACGAATGCTAACCAGATAACAGAGTAATAAAGTTAAACATCACCGTAAAATTTCCAGGGTAAAAACTTACTCAGAAGAAAGTAATTGTAAGACACATGTGCAATATCGCCATCCAGTGGTTTTATCAATAAATTACACAGACATAATATGAAGAGAAGTTGCAGAGGTTGGTGGATGAATTTAGTTGGGTATGTAAAAGAAAATTAAAAGTGAATATAGGAAAACAAAAAAAAAATAGGTAATGGAAGATTGGATATCAGAAATGTCCTTACAAAGTTTGTTCAGCCAGCAATTAATACCAATTGCCCTGGACAACCATTCATTTCCAACTCGATCTCAAGTTCCAATTCATAGGGACTCTAGCAGAACACCACAGTCACGCTGGTGTGGGATTCGCATGTAAAAATCTGAGTTTGTGGTTACAGTGGCGCCCATGCTATTCTCCCTATGGTGTATAGAAATATACCTAGTTGTTAGACAAATCCTATTAGAGCCAGCTGGTCCAATGGTTAGCACACTGGCCTGTAAGTTTTAGGAATGGTCTGTCATGGGTTCTATCACCACCTGTTCTGTGGTAGGAATGCCAAGTATTAATTATAAAAGAAAAAAGTAGCTGTTGTAGGCCTAGTGGCTAACACTAGGCAGGTGCAATCATTCCTACCGTTTAATCAGGAGTGTCTCAGGATGTCCTTAACGTCTCCACCAACTGTTATGATACAATACAAGGAGTGCAGCATAAAAAAGAACCTCGGCCACGTTTTCTTCACCTATGATTTACCTCTGACTGAATTCGAGGACTTTGGTACCCCTGCATAGCACGGACCTGACACCAGGCTTCCCTCCTGACCAACCGGTCAACCAGGTTGTTTATGCTAGAAACTTGCAGGCCCACACAACCATCACAGCCCAGCTGAACCGGCACTCAAGTGTCTGCAGCAATTAAGTGCTTTCAATGTAATATATTCTCATATCCAAGAGTGACTCCTCTGGCTAGAAATTATCTGATAAATATAGTAGTTGACGCTCATTTCCACGAATATTTAGCTTCCCTCTAACCTTATTTACTATCTTCCTCATTAGCTTATTCCTTTAGTTATACATTCATTTAATTACTGATAATCTTTTGTTTCCTTTTAAATTCCTCAGCAACACGGAAAATAAAACTTACCCAGAACCAGTCTGCAAGAGACCTCATCACGCAAACATACCTGTAAAGTACGAAACATGCATCAGTATATTTGGTAGCAATGGGAGCAGTAGCACCATCAATGATCACATGCAGAACCTCAGTCTGCCCAAGCAGTAAACTAGCCGAGTGACATAACATACTAAACATGTGGGAAATGATTTATCAGAGAGGATGGAGCGCATTTAAACATATGGTTGTGGTGATGAGTCGGCGTGGAGACTCACGACACAGTAATCAATAAAGAGGGTCAATATTTACCACTCACGCCCTCCAAAAATGTACCAAGTTGTCATGACACCTTCAAATTGTATGCATGACAGACAATACATTACACAATAAAACGGATACATAAGCAAAGGCAGGAAGCCTAGTAACATAAGCAATATTTTTGCCTGTTAAATGATAAGGAATATGTTGGTACGTTTAACTTTCAAAACTGTCTACCCGTACACACAAGATTATTATAAAAGGTATACAGTACCGATAAGTTAATAAGAAACATGTAGAAGACTAGGAATATTTACTGACACACTGCACATGTGTCCTATTAACTTGTCGGTATTGTATACTATTTATGACTAGTTAACGGCTTATGTCAGATCGAAAAGTCTTAAGTTTCATTCGTCTATGTTTGTTTATTGCTCCAGTCACGGTATTGTACCTTTTTGTTTTTTATGGTACCTGTGTGACACTGCAACACGATGGTATCTTGGTACAACTGATGTCTTAAGCCACTCTTGGTAATAAGTGTTTAGTATGACCTACTTCCACTAGTAGGCTCAGCTCACCTGTGACCTCATATCCAACTCTTGCCAACTGCTTCAACCTATGAGACTGCCCATCTTGCACCTAGGGTGATGGACTGACCATCCTGCACCTAGGTGATGGACTGACCATCTTGCACCTAGGTGATGGACTGACCATTTTGCACCCAGGGTGAGGGACTGACCATCTTGCACCCAGGGTGATGGACTGACCATTTTGCACCTAGGGTGATGGACTGACCATCTTGCACCTAGGGTGATGGACTGACCATCTTGCACCTAGAGTGATGGACTGACCATCTTGCACCTAGGGTGATGGACTGACCATCTTGCACCTAGGGTGATGGACTGACCATCTTGCACCTAGGGTGATGGACTGACCATCTTGCACCTAGGGTGATGGACTGACCATTTTGCACCCAGGGTGAGGGACTGACCATCTTGCACCCAGGGTGATGGACTGACCATTTTGCACCTAGGGTGATGGACTGACCATCTTGCACCTAGGGTGATGGACTGACCATTTTGCACCTACGGTGATGGACTGACCATCTTGCACCCAGGGTGATGGACTGACCATTTTGCACCTAGGGTGATGGACTGACCATCTTGCACCCAGGGTGATGGACTGACCATTTTGCACTCAGGGTGATGGACTGACCATCTTGCACCTAGGGTGATGGACTGACCATCTTGCACCTAGGGTGATGGACTGACCATCTTGCACCCAGGGTGATGGACTGACCATTTTGCACTCAGGGTGATGGACTGACCATCTTGCACCTAGGGTGATGGACTGACCATCTTGCACCCAGGGTGATGGACTGACCATCTTGCACCCAGGGTGATGGACTGACCATTTTGCACCCAGGGTGATGGACTGACCATCTTGCACCTAGGGTGATGGACTGACCATCTTGCACCTACGGTGATGGACTGACCATCTTGCACCTACGGTGATGGACTGATCATCTTGCACCTAGGGTGATGGACTGACCATCTTGCACCTAGGGTGATGGACTGACCATCTTGCACCTAGGGTGATGGACTGACCATCTTGCACCTAGGGTGATGGACTGACCATCTTGCACCTAGGGTGATGGACTGACCATCTTGCACCTAGGGTGATGGACTGACCATCTTGCACCTAGGGTGATGGACTGACCATCTTGCACCTAGGGTGATGGACTGACCATCTTGCACCTAGGGTGATGGACTGACCATCTTGCACCTAGGGTGATGGACTGACCATCTTGCACCTAGGGTGATGGACTGACCATCTTGCACCTAGGGTGATGGACTGACCATCTTGCACCTAGGGTGATGGACTGACCATCTTGCACCTAGGGTGATGGACTGACCATCTTGCACCTAGGGTGATGGACTGACCATCTTGCACCTAGGGTGATGGACTGACCATCTTGCACCTAGGGTGATGGACTGACCATCTTGCACCTAGGGTGATGGACTGACCATCTTGCACCTAGGGTGATGGACTGACCATCTTGCACCTAGGGTGATGGACTGACCATCTTGCACCTAGGGTGATGGACTGACCATCTTGCACCTAGGGTGATGGACTGACCATCTTGCACCTAGGGTGATGGACTGACCATCTTGCACCTAGGGTGATGGACTGACCATCTTGCACCTACGGTGATGGACTGACCATCTTGCACCTACGGTGATGGACTGACCATCTTGCACCTAGGTGATGGACTGACCATCTTGCACCTAGTGGACTGATGACCATCTTGCACCTAGGGTGATGGACTGACCATCTTGCACCTACGGTGATGGACTGACCATCTTGCACCTACGGTGATGGACTGACCATCTTGCACCTACGGTGATGGACTGACCATCTTGCACCTACGGTGATGGACTGACCATCTTGCACCTAGGGTGATGGACTGACCATCTTGCACCTAGGGTGATGGACTGACCATCTTGCACCTAGGGTGATGGACTGACCATCTTGCACCTAGGGTGATGGACTGACCATCTTGCACCTACGGTGATGGACTGACCATCTTGCACCTACGGTGATGGACTGACCATCTTGCACCTACGGTGATGGACTGACCATCTTGCACCTACGGTGATGGACTGACCATCTTGCACCTAGGGTGATGGACTGACCATCTTGCACCTAGGGTGATGGACTGACCATCTTGCACCTAGGGTGATGGACTGACCATCTTGCACCTACGGTGATGGACTGACCATCTTGATGGACTGACCATCTTGCACCTACGGTGATGGACTGACCATCTTGCACCTACGGTGATGGACTGACCATCTTGCACCTAGGGTGATGGACTGACCATCTTGCACCTAGGGTGATGGACTGACCATCTTGCACCTAGGGTGATGGACTGACCATCTTGCACCTAGGGTGATGGACTGACCATCTTGCACCTAGGGTGATGGACTGACCATCTTGCACCTAGGGTGATGGACTGACCATCTTGCACCCTGACCATCTTGGGTGATGGACTGACCATCTTGCACCTAGGGTGATGGACTGACCATCTTGCACCTAGGGTGATGGACTGACCATCTTGCACCTAGGGTGATGGACTGACCATCTTGCACCTAGGGTGATGGACTGACCATCTTGCACCTAGGGTGATGGACTGACCATCTTGCACTCAGGGTGATGGACTGACCATCTTGCACCTAGGGTGATGGACTGACCATCTTGCACCTACGGTGATGGACTGACCATCTTGCACCTAGGGTGATGGACTGACCATCTTGCACTCAGGGTGATGGACTGACCATGTTGCACTCAGGGTGATGGACTGACCATCTTGCACTCAGGGTGATGGACTGACCATCTTGCACTCAGGGTGATGGACTGACCATCTTGCACTCAGGGTGATGGACTGACCATGTTGCACTCAGGGTGACGGACTGCTTACATCATACTATGTATCCACCTCGTCTTCCACCAATGCTGATGTCTCCAGAAGTGTGTCATCTATGTATTCGACTGATGAAGACTGTAGTGCAGGCAAACCGTTTCGTCAATAAAGATTCCTAGTGTTGCACGTGTGTCTTACAAACACCAGATTGTTGTAATACATAATACATTAAATGACCTTAATTAGTAAACCTGTCACAATTAAAACACTAAGTACAATATGCTATGAGCGAAAACTATTTGCAGATAAGCTATTTTCTTGGTAGATCTAACAATTAAGTTGTACAATTAACAAAGTACTAGAACTGTGCGTTTATTCAGCTCTAACAAGAGTCCTTAACATTAAATATTCGTTGTCAGAACACCCAATTTTCAGATAACTAACAATGCTGCAGTTCAAAGCATATTCATAATTTGTTTGAAGTGACTAGCTATGTCACTATTTTTTGGCATTAGTTGCGTCAGCATCACTACGGGGAGGGGGAGGATTAGCGCCCCCTTTGAGCAGACGTGGTATTAATAGGAAAGGGGGAAGCGGAATACGCAGGGGGACGAAGCGGAATACGCGAGGGGGGGGGGGGAAGCGGAGTAAGCTGGGGGTGGGGGAGGCAGCTTGAGAGGTGGTGGCATGAATGTGGAAATGTGGCATGAATGTGGGTATTGACAAAAGAGAAGGAAATCTCCCATCTACTTAGGCCGAAAAATGGGATGCTGGATTCTTAGTGAGGTACTAGCCTACATAAAGTCAGTCACCACAGTAAGGTGACCCAGCTTCAGAAGGAAGGTGGAAGAGGATTGCTGGGGGGAGGGGAGGATCAATCGAAGCCAAGAGGACATTACCCTGGCATCAAGCAAACTCTCACAGTATCCCTGGTTAACAGCATCTACAGCCATGCAGCAGCATGGACTCTTTATTTTTCTACACCAATAACCTCCGAACAGTTTCTTTTTTCTCTGTAAATATATTCATGAGAAGGAGGTGAAATAACTGTGGATGCGTCATGTGACATGAAATAACATTTATGGTGGCAAATGTGTGAAGGTTGTGAAGGTTGGCAGTAGGCGGCGGCGGCGCGAGCGAAGTCTTCATGTGAGAGCAGGAGCAGCATCAAGGTCAGGGGTAGGAAGAATCAATAGACGAGGCCCACACGTGGCTGTTGGCCGGGACACCCGCTACCCCCACCCCATACCTCAGCCAAACATCTCTAAAGATAACTATTTGCGAAAACATGAATTTTTGCAATCAGAACACAAAAACTAAAAAAGTAATAAATATATTCCATAAGTGCTCTTCAAAATGAGGGAAAACAAATATTAAGGACAGGAACAATCATCTAAATATATATCCTGAAATGTTTGGATTTTTTTCCAGAAATATTAAAAAATTTCCAACTATTTCACCTGAATAACTAAAGTTCTAGGCCAATATTAACACTACCTTTACCGAAGCCCAACCCTGCACCAGGCTTGTCTTGTGCTTGCCTGGTCAATCACGTAGTTGTTGATGGTGACCCCACTAGCCCACGTATCCTTCACAACCTGGCTAATTTGGCACCTGGAAATACTTGTTTGCTTTCCTCTTGAAGACTTCTACACGTGTCCCAGAAGTGTTTTTGATATCTTCCGGAAAGTCATGAATATAATAAAAGGTATACAGTACCGACAAGTTGATATGACATGTACAACAGTTAGGTATCATTATTCCGAAACATTTCGCCTACGCGGTAGGCTTCTTCAGTCGAATACAGAGGAGGCAGCAGAAACAGTGGAGATGTCAGACACTGCAACACATCGGTATCTTTTTACTGAGAACAGCGACAATTTGAGAGGGACCTACCCAGTAGGCTTGCTACATTGCCTCTCAATTATCACATTCTTACTTTTACTAGTAGGTCTCGCCCCTTCTGTCTTCAAGATTATCTGAGCCTCACCTTTGGAAGTATACGAGTCTTCATTCTGATGCTTCAGCGTCACATTGTTTCAGACTAACGAACAATGTAAAGCTGAGGGACTGAATACTTCAAAACTACGTCTTCGCGGGCGATGTTAAGACGATATAATCAGTCCATCTCCACTACTGCTGCTTCTGTATTCGACTGAAGAAACTTACGTGTAGGTGAAACGTTTTTGGAATAAAGATACCGAACTGTTGCTCATTCTGGTAAGATGTTAATTGCCTGGGACCACGGATGTTGATACAATGTTTTCTTTTTGTGCTCACAGTATACCTTCTATATCATTCACTCCAGTATGTTATGACAATGTGCAGCTTTGGGACTAGACTATCAAGCACTTTCCGCGTATATTTATACATGTCCCTCTGCTCCAGCGAATACGTATTGCAAATGTACATTTGACATGTTGACGGCCCTTGAACGAGGCCGTTAACATTGAACAATACAAGTGATTTGAATAGTGTCAACAATTCCATTACCTTTATTTTGAAAGTTCTCATTATTCACCCCATCATTTTCCTGACTGTCCTGACATTTTCCCTGTGTGTTCTGTAAAAGAAATGTCAGCCGGCATTTTTATTACCAGGTCTTCGACGTGCTCCTTTCGTTTTATATAATTATCCTCTTAGGTTTCAAATACAGTGTCCGTTTTGAGTTCTTCATTCTTTCCGTATCTGAGCAGTTAGAACTTATTACTATTTAAACTTCATGTTCTCCACTGCCCACTGGAAAACCCTGCTTTTATCTAATGTAATTTTTCCGTGTCTTTTACCGAGATAACTTTCATGTTTATTTTGGCATCACCCACAAATGATGATACAAAACTATGACGAGTGTTTTCGTTTATGTCTGCTATTAGGATAAACAGTAGAGGCACCAAGACTATGCCTTGTGATACTGAGCTGTTTACCTTGCTAATGCTGGATTTTGCTGTTTATGTTCTATTGGTCAGACAGCTGAAAATTCATTTTTCCTTGTTATGCCTACAGTCATCACTCCATGATCGCATGTCCTAGGCCTTTGCAAAATTCATGCATATCACATTTGTTTTAATTTTCTTCCAACGTCTTCCTAATTCTCTCCATGATGCTTTGTGTTGTGTACATTGTGCAGTTCCATAAAATTTGTAATTTGGTTTCTTATCACATCACTTTTATGATATAGGATGTCTGAGCTACTGGTCAGTAAATTTTGGCTAGCACTCTACTGTCTCCCTTAGGCAAAGAAGCTGTCTGCACTCTACGGTCTCTGGTATTTCGCCTCGATTTAGCTTCTTCTACCTGTCGTTTACTAGGACAAAATTAACAAAGAACGGCCAGGAGCACCCTAAACCCTCACCAGCGCTTGGAAAAGCTGAATATAAAAACATATAAGATCAGCACTAAACACGTACCACGGAGAAAACCTAAAATAAGATCAAAAATAAAAAGAGCATAGAAAAATGTACAGAAGAACAAAGTTATTGAGCTGCTAAAAAAAAAAAAACTTGAATACGTCATAGCGAAGAAAAGATAATCTTAACCAAGAGATTACAGAAATAAAAAAAAAAATTATATTTTCGTACCAGACAGAAGAACAAAGGAAACAAAAATGCTGTCCAGGATACTGCAAGAAACCCCAAATACTTTTGTGTGTGTGTGTGTGTGTGTGTGTGTGTGTGTGTGTGTGTGTGTGTGTGTGCGTGTGTGTGTGTATAATATATATATATATATATATATATATATATATATATATATATATATATATATATATATATATATATATATATATATATATATATATATATATATGTCGTGCCGAATATGTAAAACTGGTCAATTAGCAAGAACTCATTTAAAAGTAAGTCCTTTCTCAAATTTTCTCTTATACGTTTAAAGATATATTTTTTTCATTAACGTTGATGTAAAAATTTTTAATTTTGCACCAAAAAAATCTTAGAAAACTTGCCTAACCTTATTATAACAAGCGCAATTTATTTTGACCTAACCCAACTAAATATATTTTAGATTTGTTTACAATAATTTAATACTAAATAAACACAGTGAAATATATTTTTTTCGTTAGGTTCAGAATGATTTTGGCGAAATTATTGCATACACAAATTTTCACTTGTCTTATATGGCAAGATGAGCGTTGCTATTTAAGCAAAGATGGCAAGTTCTGCCTATTCGGCACGACATATGCATGTATGTATATATATATATATATATATATATATATATATATATATATATATATATATATATATATATATATATATATATATATATATATATATATACACACACACAAAATCTAAGTTAAGAACTACCTGCCCCTATGTTGCTGTTTACCTGTGACTGCTCAAACTGATGTAAATAGATTTTAAGACAGGATGACATTATTATAATAACAAATCTCTTCATCTTCCATAAAAAAAATATCCCACATAATGCGAAATGTGAAACGCAAAAGCTCCAAGCTGTTAAAACTTACTTCTTACAGTCTCACACGCTTAGACTGAAGTGAGAATGAGTAACTGCGACCCAGCAGAGCGGATTTTCAAAACAAATGAGACAACTGCCTGTCAAGTTGAAAATTGCAAAAGGGCATCCGAACATCAAGATAAACCGACAGAAATCAGTGAAATATAACGGTTTATTAACAAATATACTGGCACTTCGCAGGAAACGGAAAAGCAATCAACGTGAAGAAGAGGTGGCAAATCCTGTTTTACAAATATCACAAAAGTTTATGACAGTAACGGATGTAAAGCAGGAGAGAGGGATGGGTAGACTGTATCAGTCATGACTAAGAAAGCCTTCGAAACAGTAACACAGAGATATTATATAAACTAAAGAGTAGGCAGGAATAACCGGGTGCTGAAATAAAGAAAAGTGATATCCCAGTGAATAAAGGTGATAAGTAGTCCTAAAAGGATAGGTGCTTGGCCTTCTGCTGTTTCTGATATACTGCATGTATACAAATAACCTTCCCGAGGATGTTGAATCCTAAACATCACCGTTTGTCAATGACTAACTGGTATGGACAAGCTGTCTCTGCAATATGATTTAAACATGGTGCATACGTGGCCACATAAGTGAATATTAAACTAGTTTCTAATATTGTGAATTCGTAGGAAAAGAGAAGATCGGACACGGAACACAGCTTAGGAAGGAAATCCCAGCAGGCAATGTTCATAACTTCAACGACATATACAGAACTAGCTAGCCTAAGAAATATTAAAAGGAACCTTCACAAGAATCATTTAGAATGTTATACAGAATATACATTAAGCTCTTAAAAGTATGCGACGCCAGACTGAAGCCAATACGTGATCAAACAAAATAAGAGAAAATCCAAAGAGTAGTGGTGAATGTGTTGGTGAAGATGGTGACTTGATCAGCCAGTTGAAGAAGCCAGTTTATAAGATCCCATTACGGTACAAACAAATATTAAACTGGCTAGCTGGTACCCGAAGTGATAAGACCCAAAAAAGAAAAACAAGGGAACTTGTGTGGGCAGCAACAATTAAGGGGCAGACGCTGGCCAGACAGGAGGAGAGGGAGGGAGGGGAGAGGGGAAGATGAGGGAGCAGGGAGAGGGAAAGTGGAAAGAGGAGGGGGCAGGGGTGACGTGGTAGAGAGAAACGAGAGGGTGGGTAGGAGGAAAGAGTATAACCAAACCATAGCTGCCATGAGGGGGACTTAACTTCAGGATATGGGGGCTGCAACAAGAGCAGACAATGAGAGTTAGGTAAAACCAACAACAACAGTTGACTGGCAGTGTAAGGAGACTTAACAATAGTTGGGTGTGTCGTGAGCTTAACCTGACAGCAGACACATCACAAAAAAAAGGGGAATGAATGTAGAGTTGTGAAAGTGAGGGCATTCTCAAGATAGTACACGGTACATTATTGATAGAACTAGAAACAGTAACAGTTTAAAGAGTAGGAAAGAGAAGACAAGACGGCCAGAAACCAGCAGTGATGGTTGACGAGACTATGAATACAGAGGCGTGATCACGAGCTAAGAATCGACCCCACAAACATAAATCAGTAAGTACCCTCAAAAACAGGATAAGTGTTTATATACACGACATTAGTGCCCGTAGCCTGCTAGTAGACGCAGGAGGGCAGTGGGTTAGTATGACGCAGCCCGTCCTCTTAATAACAAAACATTTACTCTTGCAAAGACAGTGAAAACGGTGATTGATAAGGCACCTTAAACAGTGAAAATATCACATAGTCTTTTCTACTGCGTTTGGTGGGCTTGGGCGTCCGTTTTAAGTTCGCGAGGCAGAGCTTTTTATTTTTTTTTATTTCCATTGTTGTATATTTTTTTTAATGATAGAAGACAACGTAAACTCACCTAAGTCGAGAAATTTGTATGAGGAGTAGGGGTGGTGGGGTAGACTGGGAGGCATTAAGTGATCATGTAACCCAACCATGAGGTGTTTAGAAGTAGGGTGATGCTGCGCCCACACCAACCACCACTGCTAGTGTCTCACTGCTCTTGAAGATGGTGATAAACACACACTATACCTGAAGGATACCTGAATAAATTTCCGGGAGTCAATGCCTCCACGGCCTGGTCCTAGACCAGGCCAATATTTAAAAAAAATCTTTTTGTTAATTAAAAAAAAAGTAACAACAGTCCATGCTATTATTAATGAACATGTTCCGCCAAAATGTACTTCCTGAAGCGAAGGCCAGGATGATACAGAATTTAGAAAATCTACACACTGAAATAAATTATCAAAGAGGGAGGCGAGGTAGATGGAGCAACATATCTTAAAATTGACAAAAATCACTTCGTGCTCTTAACCACCTAAACCCTGGATATGAAATCTCCCAATATTCTGAAACCTGATCAGATGGGAGAGATGATTTACATAACCATCAGCAGGTAGACCCCTGTAGGTTACCTGTAGCCAGTTTCGGAGGTCCCCGCGGCCTGGTTCCACAGCAAGTTGCTGACCCGCTAGATCAGTGGTTCCCAAACTTTTTCAGCTTGTTACCCAATTTAACATGCCACATAAAGCATGTTACCCCTTTCACAAAATGTTGTTATTATTGATATATATGGCTAAACGTGAACGTATACAGCCTCGCATACTCTGCTAATCCTAGCAAAACCATTGAAAACGTAAGAACCACACATACATTATATATAAAATTAATAATAGCTACAAATTCACAGTAACAGTGGGTAAATACTAACTATATACTGCACAGGGCAGTACACATACATACTAGCTTATGTCTACCTCGGCTGATGCTCACAGATAAACTGACAGTGTGAAATAGAGGCAGCCTCAGGAAGTGAGTGACGCGTACTGGACAGGTCGATCTGGGCTACTGAGTGACTTTTGTCCTGAAGCATACTTGTCAAAATACTTTTGGGTTTCCACACACTTAGCTATATATTTCTTATTTTCTAATACTGTATATTAGTTTTTGATGTTTACTGTTATTTGGTTTAACTTTATTACTTACTTATAATAGGTTTACTTTACAACTTTATATACTAAGACAAAGTTAACAATAATCCTCATACCGGGTACCGCATTGTTTTCTTGATTTTCAGAATTCATAACTTTTTTTCTGTCACTAGATGAAGCGGTATAGATGTAGTACGCTCTGTTGCACAAGGTATTGACAACACGGACAATAATTAACAGACATTGTATATTAAGGCTTTCTACATAATTAACAACACTATTAGGGGTACGACGCAAACAAATACGCCAGCATTCAACTGCTGCAATTAAGACGTACAATAAGGTACAAGTTGAAGAACTAAGAGCAGCACATTTGTACTACTCATATGGACCACGATGATGAAAAAACTAGTAAATCTGAAGGAAAAATATACTCTGGGAAAAGCATACAGCCAGGAGAAACTTCCACCCATGTCGCAGCTCATCACCCCATTAACACCACTCACCATACACACACTCCATCCATAACTTAACACCACCCACCACACAAGACCCACACCCCTATCCATAACTCATCACCACCCACACTCCTACCCATAACTCATCACCACCCACACCCCTATCCATAACTCATCACCACCCACACCCCCGTCCATCACACACTAACACTCCTGTTGAAGTGAAAGTTGTAGTTTAACAGCCTCCAGTTAATTATTATGATTTAACTTAACTGGAAACAGCAAGAGAACTCCACTGAATGATTCACGTAACTTTATTACACACATAACATACTGCACTACATACAATAAACAAGATATCATGGGTCAAACTGGATAATGATATAAATAATTAGCTTGGCATAATCCGGTCAAATTGTGTGTTGCACAATATCTTGATATTAAATGAAGAAAATGCTTTAGTTTGGTTCAATTAACTTGTGTTCAGAGAGAATGACTAAGGTTAAGTATGAAGAGTTTTGTAACACACATCTGTTGAAGATGCTACAGTGTAAGGCATTATAATTTTAAACCTCGTCAAACACCCAGCTATAACTCAATCTAACCAACCTTAAAATAAAGGACACTGGAAAAAAAGGTGGAAATTTTACAAAAGCTGACGTTTTGAGTGCCAAGTAAAAAAAACACTGACCTAAAGTAATGAGAAAACACAGATAACCGGCACACAGTAAACTGAAACTTAGGATGACGTTTCGGCCCGATCTGGACCATGAACTAGTCACAGAAACGTCATAACTAAGTCAGTGTGTGGGTTATTTCTGTATTATTCCAGTCACAGTACTGAGCCTTTTTTTTTTATTATTATTTTTAATGAGGAAAGGTTATGAAGCTGAGGTTTCCCTTGTAAGATGGGAAGGGGCTGGAAAGTAAAAGGACACAAGTGCAACTAATGTGACATTTTTATTGTGGCAACGTTTCGCTCTCCAGGAGCTTTGTCAAGCCGTTACAAGCAATACATGGACACAGAGGGTATATATAGGCTCAGAGTGAGGTGTCATACTAGAGGTAGTAGTAGTATTACATTATGTTAGAACAATTAACTTGCACATGAGTAAAAGGATATAAAAGCTATTACTTGGGTAACATAAAAATAGGTTAGACAAATATTTCTAGGATAGAGAAGGCCTGTTTCAATGTTCATTCTCTGCAATGTGCTTTGTGTAGTATTAACAGGAGACTATGTGATGGCAGGGTTCACTGTTTTCAGGAGGATTCTTGCCAAGGCTTCGCTCGTTTTGCAGGTCCTCTCACGGCCAAAAATCGGCTCCTCCTGCGTAGCTTGCTTCTGTTTTCCCATAATGAACAATGAACTCTTTAGATTAATACAAGTTTAGGAAAATCATGGAATCCCCCCCCCCTGTGTGTGTGTGTGTGTGTGTGTGTGTGTGTAGGTATATATATACAAGATGAACAGAGAGAGAGAGAGAGAGAGAGAGAGAGAGAGAGAGAGAGAGAGAGAGAGAGAAGAGAGAGAGAGAGAGAGAGAGAGAGAGAGAGAGAGAGAGGAGAGAGAGAGAGAGAGGGAGAGAGAGAGAGAGAGAGAGAGAGAGAGAGAGAGAGGGAGAGGAGAGGGAGAGAGAGGAGAGGGAGGAGGAGGAGGAGGGAGAGGGAGGGAGGGAGGGAGGAGAGGAGGGAGAGGGAGGGAGAGGGAGGAGAGGGAGGGAGAGGGAGGGAGAGGAGGGAGAGGAGGAGAGAGGGAGAGGGAGGGAGGGGAGAGGGAGGAGGAGAGAGAGAGAGAGAGAGCAAGAGAGAGAGAGAGAGAGAGAGAGAGAGAGAGAGAGAGAGAGAGAGAGAGAGAGAGAGAGAGAGGGAGAGAGGGAGAGAGGGAGAGAGGGAGAGAGGGAGGGAGGGAGGGAGGGAGGGAGAAGAGAGTTATGTTGTTCCCCCCTCCTCCACTTAAAGAGGGACTCTTAGAATATAAATTTTGCAATGTATCTCAATATAAAGGTAAGCATTGCTTATCCTCTTATCTAGTGAACTAATGATGCAGGTTTCAGGTACTGGGCTCGTCTTTTATGCCATTAAGAAGTTTCAATCTGGAGAACTAAAGTGACACGTAAAGTATGTAGGAATAAACACTTCAGATGACCTACTGTTTAAAGAAACCAATAAGGTAAACGCATTAAATTCCTGGAAATTTACAGGTTGATTATGAAAACTTTCAAAACAAGGAAAGTCACACCAGTGATAGTAGCTTTCAAATCACCTGAAGGTTCGGAATAATAAGTGTGGTCACTGTTCATTTCAAGGCAAGAAAGAAAATGTTACTGCCCGCACAGAGGTAATTAAATACTTAAACTACTGGAAATTCTACCTACATGTCTTGGAAAGTACTCCATAGAATATAGGAGAGATACCTGATAATTTAAAATGCTTTATTCTTAGGTTTATAATATGCATAACTTACCAGAGTGAGAAATACGGAAGTATAACAAACCTAATTAAAAGCAGGGTTGTAGCAAGCACAATTTGAGAACAATGTGTCAGCATCTGTAGCTCCTGAGATTATTCAACCTTTTACCAACAGATATAAGACATATTGCAGGAAAAAGGGGTAAAAGTTTTCCAAGAAGAACCTGATAACTACTCACTATAAGTGCTAGACAAGCCAGGTTATGATGTCAACGTAGGTCTGGTGGCGCTGGCCGCAAAAACCTGGTTGATCAGGAAGTCAAAACTAAAAATGAACTCTGGCCTCAGGCTGTGCTGCAATTGCAAAACTCTTGACACAAGTTAGAGGCAAGTCACCACTTTCCTGACAAGTTACCGCCATTCCCCTTCCCTCCAAGGGGTGGGGACACCAACCACAATTTAGTACTATCACCAAATACTTTATATTCCACGTTTACAGAAGCTGTATTCAACTTTCCGCTTGTATTGTTATATCCTACACTCTTAACACATATTATCAGTTATAACAGACAAAAATCTAAGTTTCTCTGAAGCCAGTTAAAAAACAGGTTCGCAGTTTCGACATGTTTGTGTATAAAAATGTCAGGACTACAACTGGTACTCGTAAATAAACCAGGGGGTTGAAAAATGCAGAGTTTAATTTGTAAATGGTAATAGCATTGTGTGACGATATCACTGACAGGTAGTAGAACCATGTATGTTAAGTGTTTCTATCACGCAGTAACATGGAAGGTGTTGTCTTGCTTACCCCTTCCCCTCAGATAACAGACCCACCCCATGGTCTTACCCCTTCCCCTCAGGTAACAGACCCACCCGATGGTTTTACCCCTTCCCCTCAGTTAACAGACCCTTCCCATGGTCTTACCCCTTCCTCTCAGATAACAGACCCACCCCATGGTCTTACCCCTTCCCCTCGGTTAACAGAACCTTCCCATGGTCTTACCCCTTCCCCTCAGTTAACAGAACCTTCCTTTGGCATTACCCCTTCCCCTCCGTTAACAGAACCTTCCCATGGTACTCGCCCCCATCTTATTCCTCATCCTCATATCAGACAGACAGAGAAATACACCACAGCACCGTATCATCCTTTGCGGATGATACTAGGATCTGCGTGAGGCAGTCATCTGCTGAGGACGCGATTAACCTCCAAGAAGATATAAACAAAGTTTTCCAGTGGGCAACGTAAAACAATATGATGTTCAATGAGGACAAATTCCAACTACTCCGTTATGGAAAACTGGAGGGGATAATAACTAGAACAGAGTATACTACAAACTCTGGCCATACAATAGAGCGGAAAAATAATGTAAGGGATCTGGGAGTAGTAATGTCTGAGGATCTCACTTTCAAGGATCACAACAGTGCCACGATCGCAAGTGCAAATAAAATGATAGGATGGATAATGAGAACGTTCAAAACGAGAGATGCCAAGCCAATGATGATCCTTTTTCAAATCACTTGTTCTCTCTAGGCTGGAATACTGCTGTACATTAACATCTCCATTCAAAGCAGGTGAAATTGCAGATCTAGAGAGTGTAGAGATACTTTACTGCACGTGTAAGTTCTGTCAAGCACCTTAACTACTGGGAACGCTTGGAAGCACTTGACTTGTACTCGTTGGAACGCAGGAGAGATATATCATAATCTACACTGGGAAAATCCTGGAAGGAATGGTCCCGAATCTGCACACAGAAATCACTCCTACGAAAGTAAAAGACTGGGCAGGCGATGCAAAATACCCCCAATTATAAGTAGGGGCGCCATTGGTGCACTAAGACTGTTCAACAGCCTCCCATCAAGCATTAGGGGAATTACCAATAAACCCCTGGCTGTCTTCAAGAGAGAGCTTGACAGATACCTAAAGTCAGTGCCGGATCAGCCGGGCTGTGACTCATACGTTGGACTGCGTGCGGCCAGCAGTAACAGCCTGGTTGATCAGGCCCTGATCCACCGGGAGGCCTGGTAATGGACCGGGCCGCGGGGGCGTCGATCCCCGGAATAACCTCCAGGTAACCTCCAGGTATGGTCTTACCCCTTCCCCTCAATTAACAGAGCCTTCCTATGGCCTTACCCCTTTCCCTCCGTTAACAGAACCTTCCCATAGTCTTACCCCTTCCCCTCCGTTAACACAGATCCTTCCTGTGGTAGGTGTGAGTTGAACCTGACTGGATTGTGCTACTAGGTCAGATGCCGTGCTCCTTTCTTAAGTGAATGTGACCTGACCTCACTAAGTTGGGGCATTGGCTTAAGCCGGTAGGAGATTTGGACATTCCTCGTATGGGCCAGTAGGCCTGCTGCAGCGTTCATTCTTTATGTTCTTATGGTCTTACCCCTCCCCCTCAGTTAACAGACCCTTCCCATGGTCTTACCCCTTCCCTTCCGCTTAAAGAACCTTACCACGGTCTTACTCTCAAACAGGTACGGCAGTAACATTACATTGTATATGATTCAGCCAGACAAACCAAATACCCTTAACCTTACCTTCATCGTATATATACAAGTTTCTATCACTTAGTGTGTTTCAACACTTGCCTAGATGGACGGTTTAGGAGAGCATCGCGCCTTTCCCCGATCCTGTCCTAGACACGCATCCTAGTTGACAAATGTGAAAGGGGTCAAGATGTTTGGCGCTCGCTGCACGCAATCCTACATAGGAACCAGAGCCAGACTGAACAAGAACTTGGTTCGACAACTAGTCAAGTTTACACATGAAAGAATGAGAGAGAGTACTGGGAATTTCCATTGACGTATATTTTGAAGGGTGGACCGGGATAACTATTAGACCTATTCTACTTATCCATTTATCTCGTAGTATAGCTAATGAACTCGGGCATTTCTTAGGAGACTTTTGCACTGTCTATCCTAGAAATACAGGTTAATGACTGGAAACATTATACAATGACCTAAAATACAATGCCCTAAAAGCATCACTAGTATTAACGCCTTGCTTAGTGAAACTTTCAATGACGATTCTAAAGATTAAATTAAAAATTAAAAACAGGAATTTTTCATGAATAACACATCATCTCTGCCAACGTTTCGCAACATATTGTAATCCGGCTGAGAGGTAGTCACTGAAAGCATTCACTCTGCCTCAGACCCAGACTTGTCAAACTCCATTCTCATTAAACAATGAAAAAAGAGAGGCTAAAAACAGACATTATTAGAGGATTAAGAACTACTAAGAAACACAGGAAAGTAAAAGTAATCACGTGTATACTGAATGTACGAAGTAAACGTTTTAACATTTACATCATTTCACATGTTTTAAAAAACTGACGAAGTCCTACTCCACAAAGGAGGCCAATAAAAAAAAAGGCCATGGTTGGATATCAATGATGTCACTAGACAGTATCCCCTAAATTGCCAGAAATGCTGTACGTAGTATGGCCTTTTCATAAAATCTATCGTTTATACACTTTGAGAATGATTTTATCATCATCAGCGTAGAAAGGTATTCCACTAGGCACAGTACTTATCTAAGGTTACCTGGAAATGTTACTGTGAATAATCGTGCCCAATGCCCGGGTCCAGACCACGATATTACAGTATTTGGTTGTCAATGGTATGATGATACCGACAAACTGTGGAAAAGATCACTCGAGTTCAGTCCAGGACATATCTAAATGTCCTGAACAGTACACAAGTGTTCTTTTCCGCAGTGCTACTATTTGTATCTTTATCAATGTCTGATATAAGAGTAAGAGCTTTAAATGATAGAGGAACCATATTTGTTCCAAATTTATTTACTGAAATTACTACTTACAAGACGGGAAGCATTAGTAGATTCCAAAAGTACTCCAATGAAAATCAGGAGTGCAACAGACTAAGAAATAATTCATAATATTCTTGGAGTTTGTGTTCCCTGGTACGTGGGTGAAAGGTACATAATAATTTATATCTGGAAAATCCTGGAGACTGGTCCCAAATCTGAACACTGAAATCACTCAGTATGACAAGAGACTTGGCAGACGGTCCACTAAACAGCAGGGGCGCCAAAAGTACACTAAGAGAAACCTTGAGTGTCATAAGGTCCCCAACTCTAACGCTCTCCCTTCGTTCATAAGGGAAATTATGAACAAACCTCCGGTTGTCTTTAAAAGGGAATTGGACAAGTGCCTCAAATCAGTGAATGGCCAGTCAAGGTGTGTCGTACGTTGGACTGTATGCAGCCAGCAGTAACAGCCTCGTTAATCGAGCCTTGATCCTCCAGAGCCACAGGGGTACTGACTTCCGGAAACGTCCTTCAGGCTTTTATTTGATATGCTCTTGATGAGTTTAGGGAGTTTTTCTACTCCCTGGGCCAGGCCCGTCTGGTGCTTGCTGCTGGCAACCATTGGCTTACATATCCAACAAACCTGGTTTATCTGCCACTTGGTGGAGATACTTGTCTAGTTTCCTCATGAAAATTTCTACACTTGACCCAGCAATGTTTCTGATATCTACTGGTAAGATACTGAATAGTCTGGGACCATAGATGTTAATGCAATGTTCTCATAACATGCTAACGGTACCCCTGGCTTTATTTTACTCTTCCTTCCATATCACTCATTCAGTTTGTTGTTATGGCAGTGTGTAGATTTTGGACTAGGCCCTCCAGCATTTTCAGGTATATATTATCAAGTATCTCTCCTCCGCTCCAGCGAGTACATATTTAAAACTTAGGCGTTCCCAGTAATTTAAAAAAAAATACTGGCCTGCACAGAACCTTACTGGAACTATGTGGGCCGTACACGATCTCTGTATCGGTTCCAGCTCTGATATCTCCTCTTCCTGATCAGGGTCGTCAACACTGAACAATAAACAAGAGAGCACAAGCGATTTCAGCAGTGCTACCATTGGCACTATTTATCTTGCTTTAAAATTTTCCATTATCCATTCTTTCATTTTTCTGTCTATTGCGACATTCGTCTTGTGTTCTTTGGAAGAAATGTCAGTCGCCGACATAATTACTCCCAGATTTTTCAAGTGTTTCTTCTGTGCTCTATGACGATCTTCTTGCGTTTTGTGTACTGTTCCCCCTTTTCCCTTTTGAGTTCTTCATTCTTTCCATAGCTAAGTGCTGGAACTTATCACCATTGAACGTTATGTTGTTCCCCACTGCCCACTGGAAAACCCTAATTACGTCCTCTACCGAGGTGATTTTCATACTTATTTTGGTATCATCCGCAAATGATACAAAACTGTGACGAGTGTTTTTATATTTGTATTAAGGATAAGAAACAGAAGAGGCGCCAGGACAGTGCCTGTGGGTACAAAGCTTTTTACCTGGCTAATACTGGATTTTGTTCTGTGTACTACTGTGTTCTATCGGCAGAAAAGTTGAAAATCTATCTGCCCACCTTCCTCGTTGACTATAGCTCTCTTTGTGCCCAATCATTCCATGATCGCATTTATCAAAAGTCTTGGTAAAATTCGTGTATACCACATCCGCGTTTTAGTTTTCTTAGAACACCTCCGTAATTTTATGATAGTGGTTTAGTAGTTGTGACAAACATGATCTCTAGGCTCTAAAACCTATGCTGATTCGGAATGTGTCGTTTCATAAAATTTGTAAGATGACGTCTAGTCACCCCTTGGAAGAAAAAAAAATAAACAGACTCACTGTCTTCATAAGGAAACTATGTTTCTTATTAACTGGGTTGTGGCACTTTCGTCGGGCTGCTTGCAGCCAGCACTAACAGCCTCGATCTTCAACAGGGATGTCAGATCTGGGTATAGTGGGCAGTGACTGACGGCTAGGTGAGGTAGTATACGGTAAGGTGGATGACCAGCCAAGCTGGTACCACAAGTATTGACTCAAAGGAATCTATATCTTTTGTCGTCTAGACGTTAGGTGTAGCAAACATGGTACAAGTTCTCAATAAAACCATAGTCACTATTATGTCCTCAGAGTAGACACTAATACCTGCACCAACTCTTCCACCAATCAACACATGTCGACAGCTTGTGGGGGGCTAGTGAAACTCCCAATAGCCTACAGGACTCGCATTAATGAACACTTAGATTCTGTACATAACGTACGTCAAGCTCAGCTTAGAATACGCAGCACCAGCTTGGAGCCCCTCCTGATCAAGCACGTTCAGAAGGCTGGTAAAATGCAAAGCTTTGCAAACCAGACTAGGTCCAGAGATGAGGGACTGAACTATAAGGAGACTAGTGAAACTGAACCTAAAGACTAGGGAACATATGATTACCATACACAGGATACTCAGATGAATTGACAGGGCGAACAGGGACTGGCTGACTGTAATGGAAGGACCAGGTACAAGGGACTGACTGACTGACTGACTGACAAATGGTAGGACCAGGTACAAGGGAATACAGATGAAAGCTAAAGTAGTCACTAGGATGTTATGAAGTACTTTTTCAGTCTTTATTATTTCTATTACAAAAAGTACTAAAATAATCACACAAGGAGTGTTGTTCAAATTATGGCAGTTAAGTCCTTAAAGTTATGTGATTTGTTTGTAATCATGTTATTACAACTTCGTAGGTCAGGTATTACACCACTGAGAGGTTAACTCCATACACAGTTTTAAGAGCACGTACGACAGGGTTCAAGGTCAAGAAAAAAGTTATAGCGGGGCATGAAGCTTAAGAGGATGAGCGGGAAGACATATTCGATCACGACAAATTAAAATCGGCAAGTACACAATCCAGCAGTCTTGTAGCAGTCCAAGAATGTGTCGGTAAGAGGGACAACGATGGGTTAGACTCGGATCATATGAGCTCCAAGGAGAGAGAATATCACACAAAAAATGCCTTAATAAGAGACCAAATGCATCTTACCGAAATAAAGTTGTGATGAAGGAGGAAGAGATCTTAGGGTGATAGGCGGGGCCCCTCTAAGTAGACGATCAGGTGTCCAAGCAAAAGAAGCCACAAAGAAGTAACAGAGACAATGTACTTAAGAGCTGTAAGGACACCACTTGCCTCAGGAAGGATAACAAGCCTTAAACGATAATGTGTCGCTAACTAATGAAGGGTAAAAATTAAGAGGCCAAGAGGAGTAGCGATGGCAGGTACAAGAAGTTGAGTGAGTCAGGTGTCCTCCTTCACGGCCGCCACGCTGGCGCCCCAACTCTGCCGGCCCCGCAGCATGCAACATTAACTGCTGCCACCTTATTGATCCTCACTAACCCTTCCCCCCCCCCCCTTACCTCTTCTAACGCTCTCAATCTCTAAACCTGTGTTTACATTCATTATTACTATCACAAATTTGTGTACATTCAACTCAACAGTTACTAATACTACTACAACTCATATGCGTGAGTTCATCACCAGCACAGCTATTAATACTGCCACATCTGTGTATGCATTCATCACCAACAGTTATTAATACGGTCACAACACCTATGTATATATATTCATCACCAACGCAGTTTAATGAATAAATATCATTATAATCATTATTCTTGATACATTCCTCACATTCGGAATGATTCGGTAAAAAATACAATCTTCCCCAGAACATCAATATATATTTCAACAAAATGAAAACATTAGAATCCAATATTGAGACTTACGAATGATGGTGGAGGAGCTGGAGTGTTACTGCACCCAACAGAAGAAAACAGGCAAGGACAATTTACTTCATCTGCAGTGAAGTGCTATTACTGACAGCCAAGGCTGAGTTTGCCAACTAAAAATTTCGCGCACAAATTAGCTGAATATAAGCTAATTTCTCTCGCTAGGCTGAATTACCAACAATTAAAAAAAAAAATTATTTAACTCTTTAGCACAAAATTTCTGGATGCTGTATACAGTACATACCAACAGTGTGTTTGCTATCAGGTAACTCGAGTAACTGTCAGACATTTCGGCGGACAAACACCCCATTTTCATTCAATTACTATCAGGTGTGATAAAACTATAAAGCCAAAACTCTGAAGAATGTTATGTTATACAGATGTCATAAGAAATTAAGTACATATGTGAAACTATTGACAGTTTAAATGTCTGTCTCCTTATCCTCATTTCTTGCTTTAAATAACCTAAGGTTTTAATGTAACAATTCTTATTTATGAAGCCAGAAATAGATATGTACAAATTATTGAAAAAGGATTACGTTGAACTTTTGTGGATTCCCTCTAGCCATATATGGAGGATACTCTCCAACACCTAGGAGACCAACAAGTTCATCGCATTACACTCACTTTAAAAGAACCAAATTTGTCTTGCAAAACTAATATTTACATGTGACTAATACAGGAATTTAAAATTATCGAAGGGAATCTCGATGTAATTCATTACAATATTTGAGCAGCAATGCCTTTCAACTATATCACAATTATAGACAAATTAATTCAACTCTGAAATACTTCAGTTAAGCACCGAATTCACGCAACACATTACTGGAATTAGTATCTGAGAGTATTACCCACTAGGAAATCGTATTTATACAATATGTAAACAACTCGGGAAACGGGCCGGATTGGAACCCATGGCAAGCCAGTCTTAAAACTAACAAGTCAGTGCTTTCACCACTGGTCCAGGCAGGCTTAATAAGATTAATACAATTAGGTACATTTCTATGCTTTAGAAGGGTTAGCATGGACACCACTGTGACCATAAATACAAGAGTTTATGAATGAATCTCACTGGCACGGCAGTGATAAGATCCAACGATCATACAGATACACAAAAACAGGGTATACCTGTGACAGGTTTCGACTGTTTTCCTACTCCCGCAGCCTGGCTATGGACCAAGCTGACTTGAAAAAATTCTGAAATTAAAAAAAAATGAGAAGTCAGATATATCGCCGATTATAATGAGTAAATTTTAAGTGATAATGCTCCTGGATCAATCACTCAGGTAATAAATATAAAGTTTTTCACTTTAATAAGTTAAGAGTTGAGAATGGGGTAAAATTTACAGACATTCAATTAGTTGTTCTAAGGTGATCACTGAGGTTACCTGTAGAATAATTGAACTGGGATTGTCTCAAAGTCCTAAATATACACTCTCTGGAAAGGATACATAATAATACGTGGGAAGTAGTTGAGAGCCTGGTCCCATATCTGCACACAGTCGTAACGTACTAAGATTGAACATCATATTGTTTACCGTTTTCCAGTGGGCAACGGTAAACAATATGATGTTCAATGAGGACAAATTCCAACTACTCCGTTATGGAAAACTGGAGGAGATAATAACTAGAACAGAGTATACTACTGACTCCGGCCATACAATAGAGCGGAAAAATAATGTAAGGGACCTGGGAGTAGTAATGTCTGAGGATCTCACTTTCAAGGATCACAACAGTGCCACGATCGCACGTGCAAAGAAAATGATAGGATGGATAATGAGAACTTTCAAAACGAGAGATGCCAAGCCCATGATGATCCTTTTCAAATCACTTGTTCTCTCTAGGCTGGAATACTGCTGTACATTAACATCTCCATACAAAGCAGGTGAAATCGCAGATCTAGAGAGTGTACAGAGATCCTTTACTGCACGCATAAGTTCTGTCAAGCACCTTAACTACTGGGAACGCTTGGAAGCACTTGACTTGTACTCGTTGGAACGCAGGAGGGAGAGATATATCATAATCTACACTTGGAAAATCTTGGAAGGAATGGTCCCAAATCTGCACACAGAAATCACTCCCTACGAAAGTAAAAGACTGGGCAGGCGATGCAAAATGCCGCCAATAAAAAGTAGGGGCGCCATTGGTACACTAAGAGAAAACACCATAAGTGTCCGGGGCCCAAAACTGTTCAACAGGCTCCCATCAAGCATTAGGGGAATTGCCAATAAACCCCTGGCTGCCTTCAAGAGAGAGCTGGACAGATACCTAAAGTCAGTGCCGGATCAGCCGGGCTGTGGCTCGTACGTCGGACTGCGTGCGGCCAGCAGTAACAGCCTAGTTGATCAGGCCCTGATCCATCGGGAGGCCTGGTCGTGGACCGGGCCGCGGGGGCGTTGATCCCCGGAATAACCTCCAGGTAACCTCCAGGAGATAAGGAAGTATAAAGTAAACCCCGTGAAAGGCTGGGAAACCCTGCTGGAACAAATGTATTAGTCTAAAGAGAAACACGACAATTTCCTTCAAGTGCTGGATCAACTAGGCTGTGACATACCCATGCATTCTACCCCAGGCCCAGACTCGTGGAACTCGGGGTTCATCAAGAACGGCAAGAAATCCCTTTAGCGTGCCTTAAATATTCTATAGGGGTCATCCCACGGTCACTAAAAACAATGGATATATATATACCTACTCCACAATGATGATGTGATCCTTGAATGCGAGATCCTCTTACATCGTCACCTTCAAGTCTCTCACATGGAACTTTCCCTCTACTGAGTCATTAGAGTTCGTCTTGTACTCTGCTTCAGTATATTTCCTCCGTTCTTCTATAACGGAGCAAGTGCAACTTGTCCTCACTGATCATATGGTTGTCTGAGATCCAATGAAAGACTTCATTTATATCCGCTTGAAGATACGCTGCGTCCTCGATGGACGGCACTCTCAATGAGATTTTGATATCAGAAAAAGATTTTATGGCGCTATAATGTATATCCTTGTCGTTGTCGGACAAAAGAATTCGAAACAGAAATGGGACGAGTACCTGTGTCTTGAGGAACAGAGCATTTTACCCTGGCAGTCTCTTGACTTGACTCTGGTTACTATCGTGTGGGGGCCAGCAATAGCAGCCTAGATGACTGGGTGTTGATCCGCCGGGAGGCCTGGTCTGCGACAGAGCAGTGGGAGCACTGACCCTGGAACAGGTATCCATCAGGGGTTCCAATGTTAAGAAGTTAAATGTCCATTTGCCCACCTTTCCTATTACTCCTTTTGCATACATTGTATCACAACATAATCACACTCATCGAAGACTTTGACAAAATCAATGTATACTGCATCAGCATTTACTTATCTTCCAGGTGCATTTAAGACAATGTCGTAATGGTCTTTCAGACACCATAGCGGCTTACAAGCCTAAGTAACTTTTCAAACATATTCTACGGTATAAGCAATCCCAAAAATAAATGTTTGTTGGGGGTGACTGGTGCACATCTTGAGAAGCCTCAACCTTGTCAACTCCCATCCGATTCCCCTAACCAGCTCCGAGGAGATACCACAACCTCTCACACATAGGTGCTCATATTTTCACCACGAGGATATTCAACATTTCCTACACAATGTAATTCTCACTCCACTGGCTGATAAAAAGTTTTATAACGTGACAGTGGAACATGACGAATAAACTAAGTAGGAAATAAATAAATAAAAGCAGAGATATGGCAACAGCAGTAAGTTTGCGGCCCAAAGACTAACACAGTTCAGTACTGGCTCCCATGGGTGAAATAATGGTGGAGACCCACGAGCAATAAACCTAAGATGACCAAACCAGAGCGAGGCTCTGGTGGCGGCGAGGCGTGCTGGAGGCACCAGCGTTTATCCCTGATGTATAGCCGAGGGCAAGTTATCACCTCCAGCTACCACTGCAGTAGTGCTGCCCGTCTCATCACCCACCCCGCTACCATCACCCTCACCACCGTCACCCAAGCTACATCCACATCGCTAACACCATTCATCACACTGATAATTTCCAATACTTGAATAATAGATGACAATGGAAAATCATGCAAATAATCCGACGAGAAAGAGGCCATGCGTCAGTGAGAGGGGTCGAAGGACGAGGGGGACGGGCAAGGATATATATATATAGGTATTTATCCTCTACGACCTTAAACCTGGAGCTGGCTTGTGCCAGTCGGCTCTTCATGTCTGTGTAAGATTAAAGCAAATAAGAATACGGGCAACGAAGAACGGTTTTCATTGGAAACGCAAAAGGACGTAGTAATTCCTTAAACGATCATAAATAGATAATTGAAAATGTGTGTAGTGCTGGAGATGTGAGGATGGTTAATATGAAGACCATAAACAAATTAAAAGATATTCTTAGCTTGAAAATACAGTCCTATCAACCTGACAATTTTCAAGCTACCTTTATAAACATAATTGGATTGAGCTTCAATGTCACATAGGGTCAAATAGCGCGGTATGCGTAATACGCATTAGCTTTTTCTAATAAGTTATTTAAAGGGGAGAGAGAGAGAGAGAGAGAGAGAGAGAGAGAGAGAGAGAGAGAGAGAAGGGGGGAGGCATCTTCTGTCTTTTAGAAAGGTTAGTGTTTGTGAAGGTGCACAAATAATACATAAATTCATCTTGAGTTTTGTCTGTCTTGAGCAAAGTTGGAGATGTTAAAAGAGTTTCAACAAAAGACTTCTTCATAACAACACTGCTGGAAAGGCAACAAAAGTGAATAGGAGTTCCAAAAAAAGTGCAGGTTAAAAAATGACTAATAATGAAAATATAAAAAACAAATAAGAAGCAAGTACCCGGAAAGATTGAAATGTTGTGAGAAGAGAGCAACGTCAATCCCATCTGCTTTCTGGGATACTTTGTCCGTCTACCGTCAGGGCCTCCAAGAGAATTTTGAAATTAAGACACATGTACAACATCTGGGTATCTTTATTGTAGACGTTTCGCCATCCTGTGGTTTTATCAATACAAATTCCAGGACATAATTTGAAGACAGTAAAACTATATACAGAGGTTGAGGTAATCAGTCCCTCAATCTTGGAGTTGGTGCGAAGAGCACCGTAGTCGTGCAGGTTCTGAAGCAGAGGCAAGGGGATTCCCTAGTACTAATCAGTCAACTGAATCAGTTGCAAGTACTGAAAATTAAATAGTCGCTAATGTTGGGTATTACCATCAGACCCCTACTTGTCTTGAAGAAGGAACTGGACAAGTTTCTCAAGTCAGTCCTTGATCAACCGGGCTGTGGTGCTTAAGCTGGACTTCGTTCGGACCAGGTCTCCTGGTGAATGGGGTTGTTGATCCTCGGTACAGTCTCCACTCACTTTTCAGTCCAGTAGTAGTTATTCGTGGCGAAAAGTTTCCTCATTAAAATACCTTAAATATCGCACTTGTGTCTTATTTCATATCTGTCGGAATTTTACATCATATCTTACCCTCTGTGATGAATTCCTTATGAAGACACAATTAAATATGTTGCGGCAGATGAATTTTCAACTTTGACAGATAGAACGCAAATACTGTAGCAGTAAACGGCAAAATCGAGCATTATCGAGGTATAAAACTCAGTATCCAAAGATACGGGTCCTGGCGCCTCTAGCGTTTCTTACTACCTAGTCTCTCTTCCGGAGGTCAATGCCCCCCGGAGCCCAATCCCAGACCTAGTTTACTGGTTGCTGGCCTGATCGATCAAGCTGTAGTGCCTGCCGCCCGCTGTGCATCATATGCACCACAACCCGGCTGAGCGGGAACTGTTTGGAGGAATCCGTCGAAATCCCTCTTATGCATGAAGGGAAGGCGTTGAAAAGTCGTGGTCCCTTAACACGCATTGAGTTCTCTCGGTGTACTCATTGCTCCCCTGCTTTTCACTGGAGGTATCCTGTACCGCTTGTAAAGGCTTTGTTCATTAGTAGTAATTTCAGTGTGTAGGTTTGAGACCAATCCCTCCATTATATTCCAAGTGTAGATTATGATGCATCTTTCTCGCCTACGTTCTAGGAAGTACAGCTCTAGGGACTTTAAGCGCTCCCAGTAATTAAGGAGCTGTGAAGATTTTCTGTACATTTTCCAGCTCAGTATTTCGCCTGCACTGAAGAGAGCCGTTAGAACATAGCAATAATCCTCCAACCTAGAGAGATCGAGTGACCGGAGGAGAGTCATCACTGACATGACGTCCCTTGTTTTGAAGGTTCTAGTTATCCAACCTATCATTCTTCTTGTAGGTGCAATAATAACGTTGTTATGCTCCGTGCTCTTTGAACGTGAGATCTTCTGACATTGTCACCCCCAGGTCTTTCACATTTGACTTTTACGTTCTGTGTGGTTTGAGTTTATCTTGTACTCTAATCTTTTTTTTATTTCCTTTATTCTTTCGTGATTTAATAACTGAAATTCGTCCTCACTGATCATCATATTGTTGTTAATGTCCCACTGAACGGCTTGGTTTATATCAGCTTAGAGACTTGCCGTCTCAAACTGATAAAACTTTCATACAGATTCTAGGATCGTCTGCAACGAATGATACAGTGCTATGAACGATGTCCCTGTAAATGTCAGAAGTGAAGATGAGGAAAAGAAGTGTGGCGAGTACCGTGCCCTGGATGAAAGAACTTTTCTCCGTAGCAGCCCCTAATTTCACTCAGTTTACTATTATTCTTTGGGTTCTATTTGTGAGAAAGTTAGAAATCCGTCTGCCCATCTTCCAAGTTATTCCTTTTGCACACATTTTATGCACAATTACGAAATGGTCGCACTTACGAAAGTTTTGCAAAGGTATACACTACATCTAAAATAGATTCCAAGGCAACCTGGAGGTTATTCCGGGGATCAACGCCCCCGCGGCCCGGTCCATGACCAGGCCTCCCGATGGATCAGGGCCTGATCAACTAGGCTGTTACTGCTGGCCGCATGCAGTCCAACGCACGAGCCACAGCCCGGCTGATCCGGCACTGACTTTAAGTATCTGTCCAGCTCTCTCTTGAAGGCAGCCAGGGGTTTATTGGCAATTCCCCTAATGCTTGATGGGAGGCTGTTGAACAGTTTTGGGCCCCGGACACTTATGGTGTTTTCTCTTAGTGTACTAATGGGGCCCCTACTTTTTATTGGGGGCATTTTGCATCGCCTGCCCAGTCTTTTACTTTCGTAGGGAGTGATTTCTGTGTGCAGATTTTTGACCATTCCTTCCAAGATTTTCCAAGTGTAGATTATGATACATCTCTCCCTCCTGCGTTCCAACGAGTACAAGTCAAGTGCTTCCAAGCGTTCCCAGTAGTTAAGGTGCTTGACAGAACTTATACGTGCAGTAAAGGATCTCTGTAATATTTGTATTTATAACTCATTACAATTGTGACCAGGTGTGGACGTATCAGTGGTTCATTACTTTGTAATTTGTTCATGACTGTAACCATGTATAGGAGTGAAGCTGATTCATTACCTCTGTAACTTGCCATGATTAGTGACCAGATCTACCTGGAGTTCATTACCTTTGTAACTAGTTCAGCTATCATAACTTTGGGGTCCAGTCACTGGACCCATTATGTACCTTTGCAATCTTTTGACTACCGCCCACAGGATGGGTATGGGGTGCATAAAGATATTAAACTAAAGTGTGTGTGTGTGTGTGTGTGTGTGTGTGTGTGTGTGTGTGTGTGTGTGTGTGTGTGTGTGTGTGTGTGTGTGTGTGTGTGTGTGGTGTGTGTGTGACTCAACAATCAATATTTGCACCAATAACTCATTACAGTTGTGACCGGGTGTGGAAGTGTGAATTGCTCATTACTCTATAATTTGTTCATGATTGTAGCCAAAGTATAAACGTAAGTAACCATTCTACAGAATTCATTACCTTTGTAACTTGTGAGCTCATTACCTTTGTACCTAGTTCAGCTATCAAAACTTTGGGGGCCCAGTCCCTGGACCCATTACGTACCTCTGTAATCTGTAAATACCTTTGTAACTTGTCATGATTGTGACCAGACTTACCTGGAGTTCATTACCTTTGTAAATTGTGAGTTCATTACCTTTGTAAATTGTGAGTTCATTACCTTTGTAAATTGTGAGTTCATTACCTCTGTAACTTGCTCAGCTATCAAAACTTTGGAGTCCAGTCCCTGGACCAATTATGTACCTCTGTATTCTTTTGACTACCGCCCACAGGATGGGTATGGGGTGCATAATAAACATATTAAACTAAAAAAACTACACTCTCTAGATCTGCAATTTCACCTGCTTTGAATGGAGATGTTAATGTACAGCAGTATTCCAGCCTAGAGAGAACAAGTGATTTGAAAATGATCATCATTGGCTTGGCATCCCTCGTTTTGAACGTTCTCATTATCCATCTTATCATTTTCTTTGCATGTGCGTCGTAAATGTCCAGCAGTTGCCAAAGCCAGGAGCGACCAATTCTGAACATATGTTGACCTGGATTGTGCAAATGCTGTACACAGATAAAAGCACCCGCCACAGTTTTATATCATTTGCGGATGACACCAAAATAACTCCAGGAAGGAATGGTCCCAAATCTGCACACAGAAATCACTCCCTACGAAAGTAAAAGACTGGGCAGGCGATGCAAAATGCCGCCAATAAAAAGTAGGGGCGCCATTGGTACACTAAGAGAAAACACCATAAGTGTAAGGGGCCCAAAACTGTTCAACAGCCTCCCATCAAGCATTAGGGGAATTGCCAATAAACCCCTGGCTGCCTTCAAGAGAGAGCTGGACAGATACCTAAAGTCAGTGCCGGATCAGCCGGGCTGTGGCTCATACGTCGGACTGCGTGCGGCCAGCAGTAACAGCCTGGTTGATCAGGCCCTGATCCATCGGGAGGCCTGGTCATGGACCGGGCCGCGGGGGCGTTGATCCCCGGAATAACCTCCAGGTAACCTCCAGGTAACAGCCTCCCACCACGCATAATGTGAATTATTAATAGACCCCTGGTCATGGACCGGGCCGCGGGGGCGTTGATCCCCGGAATAACCTCCAGGTAACCCCCTGGCTGCCTTCAAGAGGGAGCTGAACAGATATGTAAAGTCGGTACCCGATCAGCCGGGCTGTGGTTCACAAGTTGGACGTGTGGCCAGTAGTAACAGCCTGTTACAGCCTGGCTGATCAGGCCCTGACTGACCGGGAAGCCTAGTCAAGGACTGGTCCGTGGGGGCGTTGACCCCTCCCCCCCGGAACACCCACCAGGTAGACTATTTAGGTATCCAGGAAAATGACAGGGTGTATGAGAACTTTAAAAACAAAGGGAACAGTGCCAATGGTAACACTATTCAAATTGCTGGTGCTCTCCCGTTCAGAGTATTTGTGGAAAATAATGTATATTTTCCGAAAATACAGAGTATTTTGTACGTAAGTTGATAAAATATATTGTATTTAATTAAAATTAATTTGTAAATAAAAAAGGAACCAGGTAGAGTGTTGGCGTCGCTTGGGAGGGAGGAGGCCATTGTTTTTGAACTGGGCAAGAGAAATGTTAGGAAAAATCGGAAGAATTTTCGTCGCTCTAGAGGTTAAATTATGGTTGAAACCTCTCAAATAGGAGCAGATATTGTTGGAATTGCAGTCCTACAGAACGTGATAAACTGGCAACTGGACAGGACTCCGTAATTAGATAGGAAAAGATAAAATTACCCCAGTTGAGTAATGCCTATACTAATGTTGAAATTCTGGCCAGTATTTTCTCCATATTTTAGGCAGGGGTTTGTGTATGACACACCAAGTAATCTCCAGACAAATTGGTGAGTGTTATTATAAATTCTCCTTCAATGTATATGTAGTCATTTATTAAATTTAACATACAGTCCACATATTTATATTAATGGTTTACCAGAATTCTTGGTGATGTATATTTCATTTGAAATTAACATAGGTCCAGAGTGACTTGTTGATATATGAGTGGAGTAGGTATCGAAGGGGGACATTTTTTGCGACCCAGGATGTCCTAAAATTCCTACATGTCTCTGTAACCTTGATAAAGAATAATTATCTTTGTTACTTTTATTAAATTACTGGTATGTATCTAATGAGATTCATCCAGGTAATTTTAATTTTCCACAGTACTGTTCAGTGTTGACGGCTCCTTTTAGGGCAGGGGGGAGATCGGAAATGGAACAGAAGATCATATATAGCCTGTATAAAGCCAGTAAAGCATTTTAAATTACTGTAAATGCACTCACTGGAGCGGAGGACAAATATAAATGGTGATATATACGTGAAAGTACTTTGAGAGCGTAGTCTCAAATCTGTACACTGTCAAAACGTACTGGAGTGAGAGAGATGGAAGTGCAAAATAAACCCAGTGAAAAGCAGGGGCGTGGCAGGAACCATAAAAGAAGTGTATCAACATAGTATGTGGTCCCAGACTATTCAACTCTTACCAGAAAATGACAAGCACTGCTAGGACAAGAGGAAACTGGGACAAGTATCTCTACCAAGTCCCAGATTAACCAGGTAGCGATGAATATGTGGGTCAGCGGTCCGCCAGAAGCAACAGCCGGGTTGACCAGGTAAGCACCACAAGCCCAGGGCCGGGCTCCAGGAGTAGAAAGAACTCTTGAAATTCATCAAATGTAAAATGCATATCAAAGATAGACAGGAAGGTAGGTAATGGTAGGGTTGTAATGTATACTACAAAATTTTAGAGACTTCGACTATAACTTGCAGAACATTTATCTTTATCAAGGTCATGCCAGTAGCTGAGTCTGTACCCCACACTAGCTCGAATATATGTTATAACTAGTATGACCTGTCATCAATGTGATGATCATGATTAAATTTATAGTGTATAAACTATAACAATAATACTGGTTCAAGTAAAAGCCATTTTATTATAAACACTGCAGTACTTAACAATATGGTCAGTTGTGTCGATTACTCTATTACAGGTCAGGGGAGAGCTCCATATCATGTGGGATTGTGGTGAAAAATTAACGTTCAAGACAGGCTACTGAAAATGCTCTTGTCTAATCTGACAAATATCTCTCATATTAATGGCATGAGACACATTGTGTAAATTAGTGAAATAAAAACAAAAATGAAATTATAATAAAAAATACGAAAAGATAATTTATGTAAAAATAGCTTAGAAACAACCAGCCAAAGTAAATAAGCTTACTTCTTGTAACTTAATGCATTAATTAATAAAACACTAATACTAAGAAATAATTTCCCAAAGCCGATTAAAATTAAGCTAAGACAAAACTTTAGTCACTTAAAGGAGCAAATCACGACCTGCAGAACAAAAGTTCCTTGCCAGAGTCCTTAAGGTCTTCCCACTTTTATCTGCTTATTCAGCGAAGAGTTAAAGGGGCGGAGGCTCCGGTGGAGCACCAGGAAGAGCCTGTTCCGGGGATAATTTACAGCTTTCTTACTGTGCTGGGTGTCAGCTCCGAGGAAGTTGGAGGAAGGGGGATGGGGAGAGAGGAAGGAGACATGGGATGGAAAGAAAGGAAGGAGACGGAGGGTAAGGGAGACAGGAAGGAGACGGAGGGTAAGGGAGACAGGAAGGAGACGAAGGGTAAGGGAGACAGGGAAAGAGGTAAGGAAGGCTCTAGAGGGGTAAAGGAAGACGTACCTACCTTATCAGTTTTATCTTTAGTGTAGAAGGGAGGAAGAGTGAGAATATAATGGGCGAGGCCACTCCCTCCTCCAACACTCTTACCTGTCATCAATTTCGAGAGTTTTTCTATGCTTGTAGCCCGGCTTGGTCTACCTGGAGGTTATTCCGGGGATCAACGCCCCCGCGGCCCGGTCCACGACCAGGCCTCCCGGTGGATCAGGGCCTCATCAACCAGGCTGTTACTGCTGGCCGCACGCAGTCCAACGTACGAACCACAGCTCGGCTGATCCGGCACTGATTTAATTATTTATTTATTTGCAAATCGTACATTGAGATTATGTATTTACAATAATGGGTTGCAATGCAAAGAGAGCCTCTATTATGCCTAGGCATTATGCGCCTACTTAACATTACTGGCTACTTAACACTAAGAATTATATCATAGTTGTACAGTAGATTATTAATTGTAAGTGAATCTAATGTATATAAGACAAAAGATATATTCATATATTCAAAAATGCTTTTTTGGTGAAACAATTATTCAATTATATTCCTGTCGACAATGGATAAAAGGTTAGAAAGTAATTCTTTAAATTATGATATGGGAATACGTATTGAGTATTTGAGTACTGAGTATGGAGCATTTAGTCTAGGGTGATTAAGTGACTTTTCAGAAGAGTCTTAAATTGATTTTCAGACCGGGTTACTTAAGTATCTTCTGGTAATGAATTCCATATTTTGGGGACCTTTATGTGCATAGAGTTTTTATAGTGTGATATGGATACGGGGTACATCAAAAAGAGATGTGTCTTGTGTTATGTTATGGTATCTGTCCAGCTGTCTCTTGAAGGCAGCCAGAGGTTTATTGGTAATTCCCCTTATGCTTGGTGGGAGGCTGTTGAACAGTCTTGGGCCCCGGACACTTATGGTGTTTTCTCTTAGTGTACCAATGGCGCCCCTACTTTTAATTGGAGGTATTTTGCATCGCCTGCCCAGTCTTTTACTTTCGTAGGGAGTGATTTCTGTGTGCAGATTCGGGACCATTCCTTCCAAGATTTTCCAAGTGTAGATTATGATACATCTCTCTCTCCAGCGTTCCAACGAGTACAAGTGAAGTGCTTTTAAAGCGTTCCCAGTAGTTAAGGTGCTTGACAGAACTTATACGTGCAGTAAAGGATCTCTGCACACTCTCTAGATCTGCAATTTCACCTGCTTTGAATGGAGATGTTAATGTACAGCAGTATTCCAGCCTAGAGAGAACAAGTGATTTGAAAAGGATCATCATTGGGTTGGCATCCCTCGTTTTGAACGTTCTCTTTATCCATCCTATCATTTTCTTTGCACTTGTGATCGTGACACTGTTGTGATCCTTGAAAGTGAGATCCTCAGACATTACTACTCCCAGGTCCCTTACATTATTTTTCCGGTCTATTGTATGGTCAGAGTTTGTAGTATACTCTGTTCTACTTATTATTCCCTTCAGTTTTCCATAATAGAGTAGTTGGAATTTGTCCTCATTGAACATCATATTCTTTTCCGTTGCTCACCGGAAAACTTTGTTTATATCTTCTTGGAGGTTAACCGCGTCCTCAATAGATGACAGCCTCATTCAGATCTTAGTATCGTCTGCAAAGGATGATACGGTGCTGTGGGTTATATTTCTGTCTATGTCCGATATGAGGATGAGGAACAGGATGGGGGCGAGTACTGAGCCTTGTGGAACAGAGCTCTTCCCTATAACAGCCTCCGATTTAACTCTGTTGACCACTACTCTGTGTTCGATTGGTTAGGAAGTTGAAGATCCATCTCCCCACTTTCCCAGTTATTCCTTTAGCATGTATTTTGTGCGCTATTACGCCATGATCGCACTTGTCTGTGTATATTACATCTGCATTCTGATTTTCTTCCAGTGCATCCAAGGCCATATCATAGTGATCCAATAGTTGTGAGAGGCAGGAACGACATGCCCTGAACCAATGTTGCCCTGGATTGTGCAGTTTTTGGGAATCCAAGTGGTTTGCAATCCTGCTTCTTAGTACTCCTTCAAAGATTTTTATGATGTGGGACGTTAGAGCTATTGGTCTATAGTTCTTAGCTAATGCTTTGCTGCCACCTTTATGGAGTGGGGCTATATCCGTTGTTTTAAGTGACTGTGGAATTTCACCCATGTCCAAGCTCCTTCTCCATAGTGTACTAAGGGCACGTGAGAGGAGTTTCTTGCAATTCTTAATGAACACAGAGTTCCACGAGTCTGGGCCCGGGGCTGAGTGCATGGGCATGTTGTCAATGGTTTTTTCAAAGTCTATCGGAGTTAGGGTAACGTCGGAAATCTGGCATACATTTATGGAGTTTTGAGGCTCATTCATGAAGAAATCATTTGGGTCGTCGATCCTCAGACTGATTAGTGGTTCACTAAACACAGAGTCGTACTGGGATTTCAATATTTCACTCATTTCCTTGTTGTCATTTGTGTAAGTCCCATCCTGTCTGAGTAAGGGCCCGATACTAGATGTGGTATTTGCCTTGTTTTTGGCGTATGAAAAGAAATATTTCGAATTTCTTTCAATTTCACTAATATCTTCAAGCTCCTCCTGCCTCTCCTGGTTCCTGTAAGAGTCCTTTAACTTAAGTTCGATAGTTTCCACTTTCTGTTGATTGCCTCTTCACAACCAGGCTGTTGCTGTTGGCGGCCCGCTAACCCAA
This sequence comes from Cherax quadricarinatus, assembly GCF_038502225.1. NCBI lineage: Eukaryota > Metazoa > Arthropoda > Malacostraca > Decapoda > Parastacidae > Cherax > Cherax quadricarinatus. Next base: position 18,732,548 of record NC_091335.1, on the reverse strand, counting down.
AAGCCCATCAAAATCTGGTTGATTTGGCACTTTGCGCAAGGTGTGGTCCAATTTCTTCTTGAAAACCTTTAAAATTACTCAGGCAATATTTCTATCTGCTGGTATTATGTTGAACAGTTTTAGCTCATATATGTTGACACAGTGCTCTCTTACAGCGCCCATAATGCACCTGCTTTTCACTGAGAATGTTGTACACTCCCTTCCGTAAATGTCTCTAGTGCATTGTATTAGTAGATTCAGGGCTAGGCCTTCAAATATTTTTCTTGCATATTAACAGCTCTCTCTCTCTCTCTCTCTCTCTATCTCTCTCTCTCTCTCTCTCTCTCTCTCTCTCTCTCCTTCGCAAGTATTTTGAGGCGTTCTTTAATATCACATACCTGAGAGCCCGTCCCAAGAATCTCTTCACTAGTTATCCCTTTCTTAAATCACTTGCAAATTCAACTGAGCAAGAAATTTTTCAATTTGTTAGTAATAATTGATCACAAGTTATATACACTGATGGATCGAAGGAGGAGTCTATTGGCAGGGATGTATTTGCTCTTGATGCCACCTTCCTAGATAAGAACGATATGAATTATGTTGGATTAGGCATAAGAACTAACAATTGGGCGTCTACACTGCAAACTGAACTGTTTGTCATTGTAATGACGTTGAAGTTAACTTACAACCCCGAGCCTGACTATGCCTATGACCGTCATCACTGAAGACTCTTGACTCACATAATGATTAAACACATGTTCATCGGAGAAGCCAGATAAAGATACTAAAAAAAAAATCCGGGAAAAAGAAATTAATGTAAAAGTTATGGATTCCATCACATACAGGATTACTCCATGATAAAACTAAAAAAAAAAAAAACTACCCTAAAGGCAAATGTAGAATATAACTTCGGTGTCTGTGTCTAGCATTGGGAATATTAGGAGATAATTATATAATGAAACTGAATGCTATACAAATGCAGTTAGAAGCCGAGTAGATCCATCATTCACTATGGAAACACGAACGTAGATAAGTATGACTATGGAGCAACTTACTATCTGAACAGATTGACAAATGTAGCAGCCAGGCTGAGGCTTGGCTGCAAGTACTTCTGGTAGTATTACGCGCGCGCGCGCGCACACACAATAATGAACAAACCAAGTATACAGTACGTGGCCAACCCTCTAATCACTATTTTGAATACTATGTGCTTAACTGTCCACTTACTGAGGAACACAGATATACAGTATAATAACTCATATTATGTCAAGATATCTTATTAAAATGAAAATAAGATACCAGTTATATTAAGCAAATTTTCTAAATTTGTTTGTAACGGATAAGTCAACTGTAGACGTAAATCCAGATGTACTCCTGTTAACCCTTGTGGGGCCTAGTTCCTAAGTCTTTTGTGTATCCATATGCTCTTGTGCTACCGTCCACAGGATGGATATGGGGAGCACAATAAACTAGCAGCTTCGGCAGCAAAATCTAAATTCAGTACTTTCAATATATTGCTTCTATGCTGGTAATAAACAATCCATCTATTATCTCTCTCTCTCTCTCTCTCTCTCTCTCTCTCTCGCTTTCGCTCGCTCTCGCTCTCTTTTTTTACACAGGGTTTGACAAGGTTAGGTTAAGGGCTCTGGTGGCCTGGTGGTTAACGCTCTCGCTTCATACGGTGAGGGCCTGGGTTCGATTCCCAGCCAGAGTAGAAACATTGGACGTGTTTCTTTCCACCTGTTGTCTATGTTCCCCATCAGTAAAATGGGTACCTGGGTGTTAGTCGACTGGTGTGGGTCGCATCCTGGGACACTGACCTAAGGAGGCCTGGTCACAGACCGGGCCGCGGGGGCGTTGACCCCCGGAACTCTCTCCAGATAAACTCTCCAGATAAGGATCCCTAGCTTTATTGACAAGCTATTTACAGGTTAAGGATTCCTAACTTTATTGGCAAGCTAAGAGCCGTTACCTACATCAGCTCATTTGAAAGCATTTTTATTGTTATGAGACATACACGTAAGGAACAAGGTGAAGTTGGAGCCATCTGTGGGCCAGCATTTTCATTTGATCAACTGACTTTATCTCGTTGACATCATTATGTTGTACGAATGTGTTCCATACTCGAGTCATCCTGGGAATAAATGATCTCAGATGAAGTGATGTTCTGGAGAAGGGTACAGCCAGAGTGAAGTTGCTGCTTTCTGCCCGTCTTGTGGCATAAAAGCTTGTTTCACGCTCTCTCTCTCTCTCTCTCTCTCTCTCTCTCTCTCTCTCTCTCTCTCTCTCTCTCTCTCTTAGCCCAAGCAGTATCCTAAACGAGAACATAAATGATTTAATTAAAATCACCAAAGGCATGTAGTTGAAGTCTTACATCAACTCATATTTAGGTAATACAACTACAAGAAATATACCAAGCTAAAAGAGGATATTACAAAAAATAATGTTATCTTCGTACATGTTAGGTGACTCACCTTCTGGACACAACGTACCTACGTACTGCTGCATCCCAAACATCAAGAAATTACTTACGGGGAAAATGACATCGACAAATAATTAACATTCTACAGATAACGAAAGGGAATACTTTTTAAATTCAAAAGCTCAAAAAAATATCCTATGCTTAGACCACATTAAATATATGCACAAGTTATTTTAAATGAAGCATACTACATTTTTTTTCCATCATGCCGTCCATGACAGCCAAGAATAGTAGTTTGTATTCAGATCCTAATCATTCTGTACTTGAATCATGGTTTCGGAGATAAATACCAGTCTCCCTGGTGGATCAAGTCTTGAGCAGCTACGCTGTTACTGCTGGCCGCACATATATACCTGGTATTTCTATGAAATATGGCAGGACAGTATTAAAGTATTAATTTACAGTAGTGTGCAAATTAATTGGGACAGGAGTAAATATTGTGATTATATCATATACGTCTTAAGTCTCCGGTTTAATTAATGTAGTTTGTGTTCTTTTCTTTTCAGAAGTTTGCTACCGACTTCTGGCAACCATCCAGCTGTGGTGTTACCTTCCTGAAAGCGTGTTCCGGGAGTGAACGTGGTTTTGCAAAACTCTCCCCTTCGATTCATTATTACTGATGAAATCATGATGGATGCAGGAAGCGTCCAACTACTGTAACTCTTAGAAAATATGCTGATTTGAGTATCATATATATCACCGAAAATTTGAGCCTAGCAAAGTCAACTGATGGTTGGATTCTGAAGAGAGCTGACGACATTGGTGACTGTGGAGAACTGCGTCGAGGAAGATATATATGGAAGAAAATGAAAGACAATACCTAACAATGACAAGGTTATCATAAATAGTGAAGGATCCCAAGAAAACCAGCAAAGATCTATAGCGAGATCTGGCTTCAGCTGGCGAAAATGTTGATTCTTTAACTGAAGTTCGCAGAACTGCCAGAAAGCGGGTAAAGAAACAATTACTGACTGTTGCTATGAAAAAAAAAAAAAAAACTTGCGGTGGGCACTCCATCATAAGGGATGGATGACAGATGAATGGGTACAAATCAGCGGTAGACGGAGCAAAGCCAAACTTCTTCGGAATGGACACATTCAACAATCGTCAAAACACCCACCTAAAATGTTTTATGGTAGTTGTTCTGTTAAAGGCCCTGGACGGCTCTTATTGTTGAAAGAACGATGAACAGTGGCAAATACAATCCCGGCAACTCGTCTGTTGCCCATTGTGGATAGACTTTCCTGGTGGAGAAGGCATTTTCCAGCAGGATCTTGCTCCATGCCACACTTCCAGAAAAATGCTGACATTCTTCGAAAAGAATGAGCTAAGCCTTCTAAATTGTCTGGAAACTCTCCTGACCTCAATTAAAATGAGAATCTACGAGCAATAACCAAACGGAGGCTCGTAAAACAAGACTGTTCAACTGTGGAGAAGCTAATTGCTGTTATTAGGATATGGTACCACGACAAAAAACTTGTCAAAACATGTTTAACACTGGTCGATTCTATGCCAAAGCGTGTAGAAATGCTTTTGAAAGAAATGGGTAGTCATATCTCTTATTAAGTCTGTCATATCATTTCTGCGTAGTTTTCAAATGTACATTAATTTTTCAAATAAGTGTCTTATTTCATGAATGTCCCAATTAATATGCACACAACTGTACTTGTATCAACATGCAGAAAACCTGCTGTGTTGAACACATTGCATCTAGACAGAAAGAGCATTAAGCATTTTCCTTGTCACCACGACCGAGTTAAGCCTGAACTCTTTATGGGCATGAGAAATCGAAAATGAACACCCGATGTACAACCTTCAGTGACCACGTGAAAATGAATATCACTGACAAATACTGATTTACACAACTGATTCGTCAAGCAACGAGAGTGAAATACTCGAAAAAGGTCTTGGAGTCTCCAATATTCTGTGAACGGTGCCCCAGCTGTAATATTCGGATAAAAATTACGGTCTTGAAGCTTGACAGTAACGCGAACAGTTTACTGCGGCCCCTCACATCTATAAAAAACTTAAGAGCTCCTCCACTTCCTCATTCTCACTGGTATAAATAACTACGTGGATGGCGGCGGCTGTTTTTTATCTGGTCTGCTGAGAGGATATGAAGATTGGCTGTGAAGAGGGGATAGTAAGAAGGCTATATGGTCCACTGACGGAGTAGCATGTAGTTTCAGTTTTAAATAGGCAAAAGAAGTTCTCTATCCTTTGTGTGTCTGTTACCTGCACGGGCTACTTGTTTCATTTTGGTGCACATTGAACTACAAATTGTGAAGCCTGCGAAGCATATTTTTTTTCTTTAGATAGGATATTTGTGGCATCAAGGATCATCTCTACTTAGACAAGCAAAGACTATGGTATCGAATCTTTTGGACAATTAGAACTGAATTATCCATCAAATTTGGTTCTGGTTTAATATTTCATAACGTCTCTCCTGATGATGCTAGCAGCTTTGATCAGTATAGCGACTTCTTCTTCATAGGCAACGTCACATACACTCTTCAATGCTTGACCAATATCGTTGTCGAGAGAGGATATCACGTCCAATGTTTATGCTCCTGCAGACCAGGAAATTAAAACAGAATCCGATTTTTCAGTCTAGTACTGTCAACATTTGCATAAATTCTCATTTGTTGAAGTCTTGCTGTATTCTTGTTGTATACAGCATGGGCTTCTCTCAATGTATGAGATGAGTTCAGCAAATACTGTTCCATGGCTCATCTCCTGGCTGGGATTTTTTTTATCAGGCTTTGGGCATGTTAGTACTGCTGCTGTGTTGAGCAGTTCAGTTAAGCATTTTATATGATAAACAGCTTCGATGGCACCATATGTCCTCCACTCAATTTTGCCAATAACCTCTCATGGCACATTTCCTAACCCGCCTATCTAGATCGAATTTAGAAGCAATATGCAAAGGGTTTGCTGTCTCACAAGACAAAAATGTTCTTTGATGTCGAGGCATCATTGTGTGCAGACTGAAGATGAAAGACTCAGCAGGAGAATCAAGGACAATTTTCCACTTTTCTCGCATTTTAAGCTTAGCAGTGTTGAATTTGATGACACACGACTTGAACTATTTTGTTTTGCGTTCTGATAGTGTGTTGTTTACCATTTCCCTCATCCAATCTTTCAATATTAATGGGCACTGACAAATTATTCAGGTCATGGAATTTTACCAGTTTCTCTGCCAAGATGTAATAATTTGATCCTTTAGCTGGGTACTGTGTGTCCTCTGGACAATGTAGGGATTCCAAAGCTTCCATCTGACAATACAGGGTGAGGTGTGTCCTCTGGACAATGTAGGGATTCTAAAGTTTCCATCTGACAATACAGGGTGAGGTGTGTCCTCTGGACATTATACGGATTCTAGTTTCCATCTGACAATACAGGGTGAGGTGTGTCTTCTGGACAATGTAGGTATTCCAAAGTTTCCATCTGACAATACAGGGTGAGGTGTGTCCTCTGGACAATGTAGGGATTCTAAAGTTTCCATTTGACAATACAGGGTGAGGTGTGTCCTCTGGACAATGTAGGGATTCTAAAGTTTCCATCTGACAATACAGGGTGAGGTGTGTCCTCTGGACAATGTAGGGATTCTAAAGTTTCCATCTGACAATACAGGGTGAGGTGTGTCCTCTGGACAATGTAGGGATTCTAAAGTTTCCATTTGACAATACAGGGTGAGGTGTGTCCTCTGGACAATGTAGGGATTCTAAAGTTTCCATCTGACAATACAGGGTGAGGTGTGTCCTCTGGACAATGTAGGGATTCTAAAGTTTCCATCTGACAATACAGGGTGAGGTGTGTCCTCTGGACAATGTAGGGATTCTAAAGTTTCCATTTGACAATACAGGGTGAGGTGTGTCCTCTGGACAATGTAGGGATTCTAAAGTTTCCATCTGACAATACAGGGTGAGGTGTGTCCTCTGGACAATGTAGGGATTCTAAAGTTTCCATCTGACAATACAGGGTGAGGTGTGTCCTCTGGACAATGTAGGGATTCTAAAGTTTCCATCTGACAATACAGGGTGAGGTGTGTCCTCTGGACAATGTAGGGATTCTAAAGTTTCCATTTGACAATACAGGGTGAGGTGTGTCCTCTGGACAATGTAGGGATTCTAAAGTTTCCATCTGACAATACAGGGTGAGGTGTGTCCTCTGGACAATGTAGGGATTCTAAAGTTTCCATCTGACAATACAGGGTGAGGTGTGTCCTCTGGACAATGTAGGGATTCTAAAGTTTCCATTTGACAATACAGGGTGAGGTGTGTCCTCTGGACAATGTAGGGATTCTAAAGTTTCCATTTGACAATACAGGGTGAGGTGTGTCCTCTGGACAATGTAGGGATTCTAAAGTTTCCATTTGACAATACAGGGTGAGGTGTGTCCTCTGGACAATGTAGGGATTCTAAAGTTTCCATTTGACAATACAGGGTGAGGTGTGTCCTCTGGACAATGTAGGGATTCTAAAGTTTCCATTTGACAATACAGGGTGAGGTGTGTCCTCTGGACAATGTAGGGATTCTAAAGTTTCCATTTGACAATACAGGGTGAGGTGTGTCCTCTGGACATTGTATGTATTATAAAGTTTCCCCCTGACAAAACAAAGTCCAATCTATCACTAGGTTATGATCACTACTGTCACATTTAGGATTTTTCAGTTCAAATTTGTTAGTGACCATGAACGCTTATGTCCATCACTAATAACATATGCACAGCTGGAATAAGAAGGAAGTAGGCATAAAGAAATATGCATAGGTAATTATGAAGAAAATTTAATAGAGTAGTTCATTATATGAATACACTAAGTGTGAACGAAAATAAAACACTAATTTGCATTTTAACTACTCTATCACATAAAGGAAGCTCATAAATAACTATTTTCATTAGATGATATGAACTTCAAATTTGTAAGGATATGTCAGTATTTGACAGATTTGGCAAATCAAAGTATTTTGGTAATGGTCGACAAAACATGGCGGTCAACATGACAGGACAATTTTTGGGTAGCACTATATCCAAAGTGGTTTAGAATACCTAGCTCCTAATTACACCTATTTTGGGGCCTCTGATAAAGTGCATTATTTTGACCCCTCATCTCCTGTACTAAAATAATCCCTCTAAAAGCAAGACATATCAAATATTTTTTTTCGGTCTAGCTAGAGAAAGTCTGTTACTTTGTAATGTGGGTTATTCAAATCATAGACAGTATGTGAATATAGAGCTTTGCTCAAGATTTATAAGGAAAGTAAACATCCAAAAGAAAGCGATTTAAGACAGCGGCGAGACCTGCGTTTCTCATCTCTCTGTGTTAGCAGATCCCGTGTGTACCATCAACAAGCTTCAGCTTACCCTTAAGTATATGTGTGAATCCTGATGCATGTTACTTCCCTTCACATCTTTCTCTGTCACATTTTACGTCTTTCGGACTCCCATCCTCACACTTCATATGATCGTAGGGATTCCAAGAAAATAAACGTCACTTGTGTATTACTGGCTACTGCAATTTACACCTCCATTTACGTAACTGCTATTTACGGCTAACATGACGTAAATTTAGGATACACCATAAAAACCTTATCTAAAATTACTAATATATAACTGTAACTTTTGCTTATATTATTCAGAAAATGACGCTCGTAAAAAGCTTTTTAAAACGACTGTGAATTTTGGGGATGGGTGGTCAACAATGGCTCAGGAAGGCTTCATGCTGACACCTGAAGTCTGCCACTTACTAATATGAAAAAGGCTGTAAATGTCAGGCATTCCAGCACCCAGCTCACTTAAGGCTCAGGGTGCATCAGGGAGAATGCAGGGAAAGGTGAAACGATCAAAATGTTAAAGGGAAGAGGAGAGGAAAAAAAGGTTAATGTAATCATAATCGATAGTAAAACGAGGCTTGGTAGGTTAATGAATTTTCCTTGTTAACTGCTTCGGGAGTTTTCCTACACCCACTGCCCGGCCCTGGATCAGGCCTCCCTGCTGACTGTCTGGTCAACCAGGTTGCTACTGTTTCCGACCAGTCAGTGCACATATCCATCACATCTTGGTTCATCTGGCACTTGGTGGAGATACTTGTCCAGTTTTTCTCTTGAAGATTACTACACTTGTCCCAGCAGTTTCTGATAACTTCTGGAAAGATGTTGAATGGTCTGGGATCACGGATGATTATGTGCAGATTTGTGATTAGGCCCTCTAGTATCGATCATGTGTATATTGTGTGGCCCGGTGGCCTGGTGGCTAAAGCTCCCGCTTCACACACGGAGGGCCCGGGTTCGATTCCCGGCGGGTGGAAACATTTCGACACGTTTCCTTACACCTGTTGTCCTGTTCACCTAGCAGCAAATAGGTACCTGGGTGTTAGTCGACTGGTGTGGGTCGCATCCTGGGGGACAAGATTAAGGACCCCAATGGAAATAAGTTAGACAGTCCTCGATGACGCACTGACTTTCTTGGGTTATCCTGGGTGGCTAACCCTCCGGGGTTAAAAATCCGAACGAAATCTTATCTTATCTTATATTATGCCACATCTCTCTTGGGCTAAATATTAATTCACTAATATGTATACCATCGATGGGTTTCGAGTGTTATCCTTCTCAAGCGGCCCGGTCCGGTCCTAGGCCAGGATTGTCGGGTGCTTGCCTGGTCAACCAGGCTGTTGCTGCTGGCAGTCCGCTGACCCACATGTCTATCACAGCCTGAATGATTAGGCAGTTGGAAGTATTTCTCGAGTTTCAAATATAGGCTCACGGATGTTGATACAATGTTCTCTTATTGTACCCATGGCGCCCATACGTTTTACTGGGCTTATTTTACATTTTCTTCCATATCTCTCACTCCAGTATGATGTTATGGCAGTACTTTCCACATTATCACTCATCTCTCTCCTCCACTCCTAGTAATTTAAATGTTTTACTGACTATGCAGGCTGTATCTCTTCCAGCTCTCATCTCTCTCCTGCCCTGAACGAGGCTGTCAACAGTGAACAATATTTGAAGTGTCAACATTGGCACTCTTTCTTTTGTTTTAAAAGTTTTCATTGTCAACCTCGCCATTTTCCTGGTTGTTGTGACACTTGCTTTTAAAAGTCAACTGACATTATACAACAAAGTCCTTTAGGCGTTTCTTTCGTTCTATTCGGTGGTCCTCTTGTGTTTTGTACAGTATGTCCCTTTTGAGTTCTTCATTATTTCAGATGGAAATTATCACAACTGAACATCATATTATTTTTACTGCCTCCTGGAAGACGTTGCAAATCATTCAATACAGCAGAAGCTCCATATGCGAGGGCTTGAGATCACTTTTTTCAAAGGATCTCACTCGATTTCAAGAATTACAGCAATGCTGCCAATGTTATCGCAAAGGAAAATGATAAGCTGGATAACAAACTTTCAAGCCAAGAGATGCTGAGCCAATAATGATAATCGTCAAGTGACTTCTTTCCAGGCTAGAAGACTCACCTTCAAGGAAAACAACACTAACATTATCGCATTCACGACGAAAATGATAGGATGGATAATGAGAACCTTCAAATTAAGGGATGCAAAGCCAGTAACGATCTTCTTAAATTCATCTGTTCTTCCTTGGCTGGAATACAGTTGTACACTAACAGCCCATATTAAAGAAGGCGAGACTGTATATTTAGAGAACGTGCAGAGAACCTTCACCGTACGCCTAAGTTCAGTCAAGCACCTTAAATACTGATAAAGTTTGAAGTCCCTTTACCTGTTCTCCCTGGAATGCAATCGAAAAAGATGCATCATAATATACACCTGGAAAATCCTAGAGGGGTTGGTCTTAAGTCTACACACAGAAATTACTCCGTACAAAAGCAAAAGGCTAGGCAAACTGTGCAGTATATCGCCAATAAACAACCCCCCCCCTCTCTGTCTTCAAGAGAACTGGATAGGTTCCTAAAGCCAGTTCCTGACCAGCCGGGCTGTGGTTCGTACACTGGACTGTGTGAATCCAGCAATAACAGCCTGGTTAATCAGACCCTAAGCCACTGGGAGGCCTGGTCATGGACTGGGCCGCGGGGATAATGACCCTCTGAACACCTTCCTGCTAGACTCTGGGCAGATTCCCCCCCTTAAGGCAGACGAAATTGTTGAGCTGGAAAATGTACTGAGTACTTTCACTGCTAGTATACGTTCAATCAAACAACTGAACTACTGGGAACGTCTAAAGTGTTTCAAATGTATTCCTTGGAACGTAAGCGAGAAAGGTAAACAATAATTTGTACCTAGACAATCCCTGGAAGGCTTGGTTCCAAACCTGAAAACTGAAATCACTCCATATGACAAAAGACCCGACAGACGGCGCAAAATACCTCTACTAAAATGCCGGGGCGCAACGAGTACACCAAGAGGTAACTCGACAAGTGTCAGAGGTTCCAGACTCGACGCTTTTTTCTCCGTGCATAAGGGGAATTACCAACAAACCTCTAGCTGTCTGCAAGAGGGAATTGGACACGTTCCTCAAATCAGAGCCTGACGAGCCGGGATGCGGTTCGAACTTTAGATTGCGTGAGGCCAGAAGTAACTGCCTGACTGATAAGTCTTTGATTCCTCAAGAGGACTGGTCTGAGAACGGGCAGAGGGGGACGATGACCTCCGGAAGCGTACTTCAGGCATATCCGTCGAAGGAGATTTTTCATGCTTATTCTGGCATCAGCAAATAATGCGAAACTATGGCGAGTGTTTTAATACATGTCCCCTATAAGGATAAGAAACGGGAGAGGCACCATGTCCGTGTCTTGGGGTACTGAGACTAACTTTTGTTAATGCTGGATTTTGCTGTGTTTACGTGTACTAATTTGTGTGTTCAGTCAGTAAACTGAATATACATTTGCCTAGTTTCCTCGTTATATCTATCGTCCTCTTTGTGTGCAAGCACTCCATGATCGCATTTGTCAAATGCCTTTGCGAAATCTGTGTATACTATATATGAATTTCGGTTTACTTCAAAGACCTCCGTAATTATGTCATAGTGGTTTAGTACCTGTAATAAGTATGATTTTTCCCGCTCTAGATCTTTGCTGTTTGGGGTGTGTAGGTGATACTGTTCCACAAAATTTGTAATTTGGCGTCTCATCGCCTTTTCGAAGACTTGTAATGAGCGATGTTAGGTCTTTTTTTTGAGGGGGGGGGGGGCTAGGGCTCTACTGCCTCCTCTATGTCAAGGAGCCACGCCTGCACGCTTTAAAACCTGTGGGATTTCATCTCGATCAAAGCTCTTTCCCCAAAGAATATTGATTGCTTGTGCTAGTGGTATTTTGTGCTTCTTTATTTAGGAATGCACGAATGAATGAGCATGTTTTATATTTTTTTCGAAATCTACGATTGTAGTGTTTATGTCAGTTATATGATGTGTAGCCTCGTTAAGTTCTATACTATTTTACTTCATAGGGAAGGAAGTGGCTAGAGCTAAATATACAATATTAGGAGGAGGGCTATCCAAGAAAGGAGGATGCCAAGAAGCTGTAATTATACAGAATATAATATGAACTGTTACTACACAGCAAGACTTGGAATATTCAGAAAAACTGAAGATATACAAGACAAACCTTTAAGGAAGAAATAAAAATAGCAGACAGAGACAGACACCAGAGGACGGAGGAAGAGGGGAGACACGGGGGGAAAAACCTGACAGACGGAGCGGAAAAAGGGAGGGTGAGAGGGGAATTAGGAATAGAGGGTGAGAGAAGAGGGAGGGAGGGGGAAAAAAGGATGTGGGATAAACTACGAGTGAAGAAAATAAAAAACGCTGCGGAGCTAAAACACTCCTGCAAGGGGAAAATAGCAAGAGGGGGAGAGAAGAGAAAAAAAATGAGAGAGAAGTTGCATAAAAAGAGTGAAGTGTAGGCAGGCGATGAGAGGTGGTGGTGGTGGTGTAATGAGGACGTGTTACATAGTGTTGTTGTCAAGCTGGCGAGAGAAGACGCGGCGGCGTCACAAAAATGAGATTTAAAAAACTTTAAGTGTAATATATTACGTACAAGATCATTCCTCTTTGAAAGGGGTGCTATTAAGAGTTCACTGGTTAATGCAAGTTAAAGAATGTTTGGTAAGATGCTTGATGTTGTGGGTGACGTGCACTGATCAAGTCACCCACAGAGTGAAGGCAACCTGATAAACACTGTTGTTAACACAGTTCCATGTGCTCGACTACTAATGTGTGATGAAAACAATACGAATACCGTGAAAATTAATTCAATATTTAAAATCAGTACTCGATACCAGAGGATAAAAGTAATGGTTATTAATCTTATAATAAATTAATCGTACTTTCCCTTAACTGGTGAAAAAAAAAAAAGGTTTAAAGATGCGGATTTTTCACTAGCATCACCAGTAATTACGAATACCAGCAAAGACCCTCCTCTCTTCCCACACACTCCCCCTAACTCTTCTCTCCACTGCCTTTCATCAACACTGAGGTCGACACATTCAACTTTTTACTCAACCTGTGCTCCATCTAGACTGAACGAGCGTTTTCGTGCACACATTACATTTTCATGATTTTACCCGATTTATGCCTTACAAAAATTTAATACATTATTTTTATGTTAGATTAACGTAAATGAACCTACCGTTACGTATAATTAACTGGCAATAAGAAATAAATTAGAGGCTTACCTGGCGCAGCGGGGGCAACCCTTCCTCGTTTTACATATATTTATTGGGCAACCCATTATTATTTTACCTATGGGATTTGTCTTGGTAGTCAAAGCTAATTTTTAAACACGTCTATTTTTTTCTTTCCGTGGTTTTATTTTAAATTCAGTTAATTTAAATTAGGTTACATAAACCACGATACATAATATGTACGTAAAAAGTATTTGAGGTCATGTGCTAAATCTGCACACTGCCATAACAACATACTATTCATCAAATATAACGAAAGGAACACGTGAAAGACTTGGGAATAACCATGTCAGCTGATCTTTATTTCAAAGAACATAAGACAAAGTTCACGACAATTGGGAGAATGGCGGGGTGGGTATTGAGAATCTTCAAAACAAGGGAAATAATACCAATGGTGATACTTTTCAAATCGTTAGTGCTCCCCCATTTGGATATTGCTCAGTGTTGACGGCCCACATAGAGCCAGTAAAACATTTAAATCAATTGTCCAGTTTCCTCTTGAAGAATTCTACACTACACAGTCACGGACACCCACAACATAGCTATCACATTACACAAGTCGCCCAACACCGTCTCATTCTGCCACTACACTATTCTTAAGGCCATCAATTCATCATAATTTTCATTCCTGGAGTGATTCACGTTTGGGACAGGTTCTCTAAACATACGGATATGAAACTTATCCTCTTTGTGCATAGTTCGTGTTCTTACGCGATTATTAGCGTCTATTTCTGAACGTTCCTGCAATAAGAATTTGTATGTATTTTACATTTGGCTGCATAACTATATAAAATTAATATTTAAAAACAATGAATAAAATAGTAGCCGGGATAAATCTCGTAATGATGTGTCTGGGCAAGTCCAGGCAACGTTCTAATTTATGCATATATATCATTCGTGCTGAAGTTGTTATGCCACATTAAAGAACTAAAGTTCTAGCGAACAGTTTGCTCTATCTGGGTTCTGAGTTTTCTTTATACTAAATAAAGTATAAACATATAAATTAACTTCATAAAGAAAGTGCTAGAGGAAGACCTTTTTTAAATGGCCTGAAATAGGATAACGGTTCTTACACTGCAAAAATTCTGAATGAAAATGCACGTGGAAAGTTATTGCATGAAGCAGCGGAGAGCATAAAAGCGAAGGCCAACAAGCGGCAGTAAGCCAGGCCACACACAATAAACAAGCTTCCGTGAGAGGTAGGTGAGTGGAACAATGATGCTCACCTTAAAAGCAAGCTCAACCAGGGGTCAACTCTAGCAGAATTTCACACACATTCCTTACTCTCACTCATATTCCCTCCTTCACCCCTACTCCTCCTATTCCTCTTCCCTTATACTTTTCTCCCTACATTTTTGTCCCTCCCATTCATTATCTCTCACTATTCCTGCCTCCAACTCCATCTTCCCCTTTTTATTCCCGTTTCTCCGTCTCTTATCCCCTCTCTTCCAGTTCCCTCAACTCCTTCCTCTCTATTCCTGTCCACTCCAATTCCAGCTCCTCCAACTCTTCTCAGAAAACACTTCGCGATACTGGTTTCAAATTTTACTTCCTTTTTTCTAACACCCCCTTCACTAGTCAGCTTTAGCAGCTAACCTAACCAAAATAAAAATTTTGTCCCCTGCTGAAATCGTTTAGAAAGTGATGCAAGTGAGCATATTACAAAGAAACGAACGAAACATTCTGAGGACTATAAGAGTAGAATAAGACATACAGTGTGACAATGGCAGTATATTATACAATGTGTGGCCTCCACCCACAACCCTGCAAACATCCTGAATGACCGCCTCCTCTTCCCTCCACCTATCTCACTCTTCTTGGAGTGCCACATCTGTTGACTTGCTTCACATTAACATATTGCAGCAATGAGCAAAGTTATCACAGCTAATACACAACGTCATGTTCCTGACTTTTTGTCCACACAAAGACTTATTAATGTTGTGTTTGTTCAAGTTTCTTATCCGAGGACCTACTTGTATATTATTTATCTAGTGAAAATACGACGCAATATATTATGCTCGCCGTTCACCAATTAATGCTGAACTTTACCTGCAAAACAAATAAATGTAAACTTAACGATGCCAAAAAAATGCCAGTATTGTTAACACAGTACCACAAATGCCAGGCGACTACTGATATCACCAGTAGGAAGTTATCAAAGCTGCTGATACTTCTGTGTTCCTAGGGGCGAATATCCTATAGTGATTGATGCCTATGTGAATGGCACATCTACCCCACCTTTAAAAAAATATAATACCATGTGTGTGCTTGAGCATTTTACACACACACACACACACACACACACACACACACACACACACACACACACACACACACACACACACACACACACACACACACACACACACAGACACCAGCTATGAACCTCATTCATTTTACCCTAGGAATAAGTATTAACTTGGTAAACACTGAAGTCAGTTCATGCGTTTACTGAAGGCCAGTGAAGCATCAAGTGTTGAAATAAACAAGTCAATAGAGCGAGAAGCGTCATTCAGCACTTGTGGATAAGACAAAGCTGTTGCTGTGTAGTTGAAAGTACTTCCTGCTCTGTCTCTGGCTATTTCTGCCACCGACTTACACACGCACTGTCTTGGAAAACCTTATAAGACAAACATATTCCTTCAATAAGGAACTCTATAAGAAGTCGAATCAAATGTCATTATAAATTAATCAAGCTAATGTGCATGTTCTACAGTTTGAATAGTAAATTAAGATTCAGTCACTCAGTTTTGATTGTTGAAAATCATGGAAAACTACATTAAGTTATGAGTTTTCCTCAATGGTTCACGTTACTGCAGAAATTTCTTTTTGACATATGACCTGTATTGATGTAGTATTGTTCTTACCAACCAGAACATTCAGTGTTACAAGACAGGTAAACTTGAACACCCCCTCCCCCCGCAAAAAAAAAAAAACTGCGAATCGACCCGTACAACCACAAATACGCGAGTAGACACAGTGATAAGAAAAAAAAATAAAAATGATAGAACCAGACGGGATGTAACTGTGGGCTCTTAAAAGAATCTACAAAAGAAATATGAAATCCACTTTTCAAATTACGCTACAGGATAGCAGAATAGCAAACACATGGAAGATGGCACATACTGTGTTATCTAAGATCATTTAAATTATAGGTAGGTTTCGTGGACGAGTGTTGAATTACGGAAAAAAAAAAAACATTGGACAAAAGTGGTGTTTACCGGGAGCCGCTTCCGGAGGTCAAAGCCTCGGCGGCTCGGTCCCAGACCAGGCATCATGGCCTGATCGATCAAGCTGTTAATGCACAAGAATGCACAGGAACTCAAGTCATCAGGAACTGTTTTGAGGAATCTGTTGAGTTCCTTCTTGAAGACAGCTAGAGGTTTGTTGATAAACCCCCTGATGCATGAGCGGAGGTTGTTGAGTCTTGGTCTCTAAAACGTTACCAGTAATTAAGGTGCTTAACTGAACTAATACGTATAGTGAAAGTTCTTTGCACATCCTCTAGATCTGTAATTTCACTTGCCTTCAATGGGGCTATTAGTATACAGTAGTATTCCAGCGTAGAGAAAAGTGATTTAAAGAGGATCATTGGCATAGCTTCCTTTGTTTTGAAAGTTCTCATTATACAGCCTATCATTTTCCTTGCAGATGCGATAGTGAGACTGTTGTGATCCTTGAAGGTGAGATCCTCTGACATTAACACTTCCAAGTCCTTTACATTAGTTTTTCGCTCTAACATATGTGTGGTTAGAATTTGTGTACCCCGTTCTAGTTATTATTTCCAAGCTTTCCATATTGGAATAACTAAAATTTGTCCTCACTGATCATATCGTTTTCCGCGGCCCATAGGAAAATTTGGTTTATATCCGCTTAGAGATTTACCGTGTCCTCAATGGATGACATTCGTGTAGATTCTAGTATCATTAGATATGAGGAGGAACAGGATGTGGGCGAGCACTGTGCCTCATGGAACAGTTTTTTTTTTCACTGTGGTGTAAGGTTTTACATAGGTTCTGAGTGATATGAATACTGACAGTGATTCTTGCTCCTTTGAAGACGTCGTATATTAGTTTCTTTGTAGATTATCAAGAAAATCAAGGAATCTGAGTTAGAGGAGAATGGGGTTATTCTTGGTTGTCTTAAAGAAGCTCTCAGATGTCTTATATGTGGTGTTTGATTATCTTTATCACAGTCCTCCGCTACCTATTTATTCTTCCTCCTCCCTCCCACCTATCTCCCTAATCAACATTCCTTACTCCCACTCCCTCCTACGTCTTCACTACTTTCTCCTCCTTTACTCCCTACTACTACTAAACTATTACTGTTTCGCCTGTACTGCAAGAACAAAAACACAAAGTATTACTACTACTAAACTATAATATACTACTACTACTACTACTACTACCACCACTACCACTAGTACTGCTATTTCTCCCTTCCCACTTCTTTCTCCCGACTCCTCCATACCTCTTCTCTCTTACCGATAAGTGAATTAAGTTGAGGGGGTTGCAAAAACATTTTACGATGGTTAAAGACGGACTGAAAGGTCGTCCAATATTCATTTTCAAAACGAGAGATGCCAAGCCAGTGATACATTTCAAGTATGATCAAGTATTGCTCTGTTCTCTGCGCATGAATGTGCAGTAAATCTTCAATGCTCTCATAGATTCAGTCAAGTACCTAAATTACTGGGAATGTTTGAAGTCTTTTAATCTATACTCCGTCGAACATAGGCGAGAAAGATACATTATAATCTACATCTGGGAAATTCTAGAATTGGTCCCAAATTTGCACACAAACTTCCCACAAAAGAAGCTTGACAGACGGTGCAAAATATCAGCAATGAAAAGGGGTATCCTGAATACACTACGAGAAAACTCTGTCCTTCCTTCACACACAAGGGAAATTACCTCTAGATCCCAGTCTTCCAGTTAGAACTGAAAAACAGTCAGCCGGGTTGCGGTACTTACGTTGGACTTTGTTCATTTAGCACTAACAACCTGGTTAATCAGGCCATCCACAGGAGACTTGGTCTGGGACTGGGCCGCGACGGTGTTGACCCTCGGAACACACTTCAGGTAGACTTCAAGTAGGGGTGACACTACAAACTACTACTCGTTAGCCTAGCTGCAATGTCTACGCCAGACTGCGTGTCACCCTGAAAACCTGAACACAGGACCGTAGGGGTGTTGACCCCCGGAAAACCCTCAAAGTAAAATAAACCCAGTGAGGAGCAGGGGTGCGGTGGGGACAATAAGGGAACACTGTATCAACATCCGGGGTCCCAGACTTTTCAACATCTTACCAGAAGATATCAAACACTGCTGGAACAAGTACAGAAGCCTTCAAGAGGAAACTGGACAAGTATCTTCACCAGGTGCGAGATCAACCAGGCTGTAATGGATATGTGGGGCAGCGGGCCTCCAGCAGCAACAGCCTGGTTGACCAGGCAAGCACCAGACGAGCCTGGCCCATGGCCGGGCTCAGAGAGTAGATAAACTCTCGAAACTCTTCAAAGGTATGTCAAAGGTAAGGTATGAGAGCAAAAGACTCGGTTAACTGTGTAAGAGGAACTCGCAACAAATCCCAAACTGTCTTTAAAAGGGTCCCTGAGAAGCTGTTCCACATTGTGCTGCGGGATCAGACAGCATGACTAATCAGAAAAGCTACCCAGAATGCCTGATCTGAGACCGGCAGCAGGGGCGATGATCACAGAATCAAAGGATTATCAGCTACTAAACCACAATAACAATCATGGAATCATCATAGTAAAATGCAATGTTGAGTTCATGAATTTTGCGAAGGTTCCGCGGGCAGAGATATCGTCGCTGATAAGACAGTAACTACCGAACTTGGCCTCAGGCAAGCAACTTGCGCACTGAAAACCTCAGAACCGGTCACAAAAAAAAAAGTGCCTTTTGACCTAATTATAAAATATATATCGATCATTGTTTTATTATTCTGCAATACCATCTCCATCAAGGATTGGCGATTATTCATTTCTTGTTCTCCCAGTATTTCCAAAGTGGACAGTAACTCAAAAATACAGACAAAACAATGCCAGTAGATACATACATTCGTTTATGACTGATAATTTATTCTGATAAATTTCAAATTTGTGATATTTTAATGATTTGTTATTGACTTTTCTGAGGCAGTTTTCCTAAGACATGCATTTTTGTCTACTCTGATGAGAAATATTTTAGAAGATACAAGTTTCGTAACCATGATTTTTAATATAATCGACCAAACATTTATTTTCACATAAATTATTACATGAATGTGAATCGTAGGCGTTGCAAAATAACAGCAATCTAATAGTCACCCTAGGATGGCTTGTTTGTAGTTTATTGGAGGCGCTTGTTCAGTTCCCTTACTCTGGAGAGCATGGCCTTGGCTACTTCCTTACATGTAAGATATCATGTGTGTTCGTGCACTGTGTGATGTTTTTGCAAGAGTGGGGGATGGGCGGTGGCTGGTGTATGTGGCGTATGGTCTAGGTCTCTACAAGTCCTAGACCATACGCTATTGTGTATAATAAAGCATTGCTCAGGGGCGGTGGTAGTTGTAATTAAGGTATTTAAAAGGCTCGAGGGAGTGTACCACAATTACATGTGATTATGTGACCAAATTTGGGTGTAGTAGTTATCAAATGTGCTGGAGTAAGAAATTTATGATGTTCTAATGGACCTGAGACTTCCTTTGCAGAGATATGGAGAAGTGGATTGGAAACTCGCTTCCCTCCAGGGTTCACCGCAGTTTTTTTCCTTCGTAGGTAATTACAATGACTGGGGCACCTAGCACCATTTTAGCTACATATTTTGTGATACAAAACTATACCCATCCAGCGAGGCTCATTGACGTCGGTTAGTGGCTTTTGATTCAAGGAATTAGATCTGCTTTCCCACTGCTTGGCTCGAAGCTGGTTGCCCCAGGCTCTGTATGATCCCTACAGATTTAGTGCTCACCCCCATATATATATATATATATATATATATATATATATATATATATAATATATATATATATATATATATATATATATATATAATATATATATATATATATATATATATATATATATATATATATATAATATATATATATATATATATATATATATATATATATAATATATATATATATATATATATATATATATATATATATATATATATATATATAATATATATATATATATATATATATATATATATATATATAATATATATATATATATATATATATATATATATATATATATATATATATATAATATATATATATATATATATATATATATATATATATATATATATATATACATACATATATATACATATATATATATATGTCGTGCCGAATATGTAAAACTGGTCAATTAGCAAGAACTCATTTAAAATTAAGTCCTTTCTAAAATTTTCTCTAATACGTTTAAAGATATATTTTTTTCATTAATGTTAATGCAAAAAATTTTAATTTTGCACCAAAAGAATCTCAGAAAACTTACCTAACTTTATTATAACAAGAACAATTTATTTTAGCCTAACCCAACTATATATATTTTATATTTGTTTACAATAATTTAATACTAAACAAACACAGTGAAATATATTTTTTTCGTTAGGTTCAGAATGATTTTGGCGAAATTATTGCATACACAAATTTTCACTTGTCCTATATGGCAAGATGAGCGTTGCTATTTAAGCCAAGATCGCAAGTTCTGCCTATTCATTTGACATTATATATATATATATATATATATATATATATATATATATATATATATATATATATATATATATAATTAGAGATAAGTATCACCTCTGGTGATAGCGTGATAATGGGTATCCTTTTAAGATGATGCTATTAAAGTGTAACGAGTATCTGAGGAGATTGCTGGAGTGATTATGGATAAGGTTAGAAATAATTGACAGTAAAGAACTCTCTAGAACTTTGGACAAGCTGCATACAAGGAAGCTTACGTGCTATCTATTTCGGAAATCACCGCCCCTGCGGCCCGACCCCATACCACAGCTCCCGGTTGCTCACCTGATCGACCAGACTGTTGCTGCCAATCACACGCAATCCAACGTATGCACCACACACTGGCTGATCAAGAACTAAGAACTTGTCAAGTACCCTCGTGGAGGCAGATATTTATTTGTTGAACAGTCTTGTCGCCCTTACAGGTACCGAGTTCCTTCTGTACACTTACCGCTCTCCTACTTTTCACTGGAGATTATCTTTAAACACAAGATCCTCTGACATTGTCATTCCTAAGTCCCTCAACACTGAACTTCTGCTCTACTGAATGATTCGACTAACTCAGGTCCAGTCCTTATTTCCTCAAATTTTACGTAGCAGAGAAACAGAAGTTTGTTCTCATTAAACATGATATTGTTGTCAGTGTCCCACTCGAAGATTTAGTTTACACCAGCTTGGAAGGGTCGCTGTGTCCTCGATGTGCATCACTCTCATACAAATTCTAGTATCGCTATGATTTTTGTCCTTGTCTATGTCTGATATAAGAACAAGGATGAGGTTAGGGCGAATACTGTACCTCGAGGAACACAGTTCTTCACTGTGACAGCCTCAATTTCACTATTTGCTATCATTCTTTAGATTATATTTGTTAAGAGTTAAATATTTGCCCACTTTCGTTATTCCTTCTGTACAAGTAACTGTTTTAAGTCGTTATTCGTTAATCATTTGATTTGTGATGGATTATATAGGTGTTGTATTTTAATTTATTAAAGTTTAACAGGGATGGGACAATACCAAAATGAGCCAATACCCACCGATACATATTAAAATTAGTTGATACCGATACTCAATTTTATGCCCATACAGATGCCATCAAAATCAGCCGATCAACACATCCCTAGTCTGTACGATTATTTTCGTGTACGTTGGTTAAGTAATTGTGAAGCAGAAGGTTTGTAAAGTTTTGGTGGCAATAATAATAGTGAGTGGGTGAGGAAGGCAGCCAGGTAGCACCAGAGCTGGGCTTCCCAGGAGCTCTAGCTGACATTCGGCTAGCACACTTGGTTTGCTGCTAGTTGAAGCCTAAATCAACATCTCTAAAAATTACCGAATAATAATCATAATAATAATAAACAAAAAAGAACGTTGAGTAAGCCCAGTGACTGCAGACTACACACTCGGGAAGGCTGCAATAAACACACCACAACAAAGAGTGGAGCCAGACCCTAATAAAGAATTAAGACACACGTACATCATCTGAATATCTCTAATTGTAGACGTTTCGCCAACCAGTGGCTTCATCAATACAAGGACAAGGTGAAGAATGTAAAATTATGTACAAAAGATGAAGTAATCAGTCCCTCAGCTCAGGGACTGATTACCTTATGTCTTTGCATTGCGTTAATAAAACCACTGGTTGACGAAACGTCTACAAATAAAGATATCCAGACGTTTCACATGTGTCTTAATTCATCTTGTCGGTATTGTATACCATGTACAGAACCTAACGTTTACAGAATAATCTTATACAACATTTTTACCACAAACACATCTTATTTTAAAGAATTAGTGAGTATACCGTTGTTGTTGAGAAGTAAACCTGCCGGGTGATGTAGCAATGTTGCTGGTTAATGGTCAGCAAAATCACCTGACACGTTTCTTTGTCATAAGATGATTCCTTCAGTGGTGCTGGCCCTATGATGGGGAATGAGGGACTGAAGGCAGCCCTATGATGGGGAATGAGGGACTGAAGGCAGCCCTATGATGGGGAATGAGGGACTGAAGGCAGCCCTATGATGGGGAATGAGGGACTGAAGGCAGCCCTATGATGGGGAATGAGGGACTGAAGGCAGCCCTATGATGGGGAAGGAGGGACTGAAGGCAGTCCTATGATGGGGAATGAGGGACTGAAGGCAGCCCTATGATGGGGGAATGAGGACTGAAGGCAGCCCTATGATGGGGAATGAGGACTGAAGGCAGCCCTATGATGGGGAATGAGGGACTGAAGGCAGCCCTATGATAGGGGAATGAGGGACTGAAGGCAGCCCTATGATGGGGAATGAGGACTGAAGGCAGCCCTATGATGGGGGAAGGAGGGACTGAAGGCAGTCCTATGATGGGAATGAGGGACTGAAGGCAGCCCTAGATGATGGGGAATGAGGGACTGAAGGCAGCCCTATGATGGGGAATGAGGACTGAAGGCAGCCCTATGATGGGGAATGAGGACTGAAGGCAGCCCTATGATGGGGAATGAGGGACTGAAGGCAGCCCTATGATGGGGAATGAGGACTGAAGGCAGCCCTATGATGGGGAATGAGGGACTGAAGGCAGCCCTATGATGGGGAATGAGGACTGAAGGCAGCCCTATGATGGGGAATGAGGACTGAAGGCAGCCCTATGATGGGGAATGAGGACTGAAGGCAGCCCTATGATGGGGAATGAGGGACTGAAGGCAGCCCCCTATGATGGGGAATGAGGACTGAAGGCAGCCCTATGATGGGGAATGAGGGACTGAAGAGCAGCCCTATGATGGGGAATGAGGGACTGAAGGCAGCCCTATGATAGGGGAATGAGGGACTGAAGGCAGCCCTATGATGGGGAATGAGGACTGAAGGCAGCCCTATGATGGGGAAGGAGGACTGAAAGGCAGCCCTATGATGGGGAATGAGAGACTGAAGGCAGCGCTATGATGGGGATGGGGAATGAGGACTGAAGGCAGCCCTATGATGGGGAATGAGGGGACTGAAGGCAGTCCTATGATGGGAAGGAGGGACTGAAGGCAGCCCTATGATGGGAATGAGGACTGATGGCAGCCTATGATGAGGAATGAGGGACTGAAGGCAGCCCTATGATGTGGGGAATGAGGACTGAAGGCAGCCCTATGATGGGGAATGAGGACTGAAGGCAGCCCTATGATGGGGAATGAGGGACTGAAGGCAGCCCTATGATGGGTAATGAGGGACTGAAGGCAGCCCTATGATGGGGAAGGAGGGACTGCAGGCAGTCCTAGGAGGGGGAATGAGGGACTGAAGGCAGCCCTATGATGGGGAATGAGGGACTGAAGGCAGCCCTATGATGGGGAATGAGGGACTGAAGGCAGCCCTATGATGGGGAAGGAGGGACTGAAGGCAGCCCTATGATGGGGAATGAGGGACTGAAGGCAGCCCTATGATGGGGAATGAGGACTGAAGGCAGCCCTATCATGGGGAATGAGGACTGAAGGCAGCCCTATGATGGGGGAATGAGGGACTGAAGGCAGCCCTATGATGGGGAATGAGGGACTGAAGGCAGCCCTATGATGGGGAATGAGGGACTGAAGGCAGCCCTATGATGGGGAATGAGGGACTGAAGGCAGCCCTATGATGGGGAATGAGGGACTGAAGGCAGCCCTATGATGGGGAAGGAGGGACTGAAGGCAGCCCTATGATGGGGAATGAGAGACTGAAGGCAGCGCTATGATGGGGAATGAGGGACTGAAGGCAGCCCTATGATGGGGAATGAGGGAGTGAAGGCAGCCCTATGATGGGGGGGAAGGAGGGACTGAAGGCAGCCCTATGATGGGGAATGAGGACTGATGGCAGCCCTTATGATGGGGAATGAGGGGACTGAAGGCAGCCCTATGATGGGGAATGAGGGACTGAAGGCAGCCCTATATAGGGGAATGGGGGAAGAGGGACTGAAGGCAGCCCTATGATGGGGAATGAGGACTGAAGGCAGCCCTATGATGGGTAATGAGGACTGAAGGCAGCCCTATGATGGGGGAAGGAGGACTGCAGGCAGTCCTATGATGAGGGGAATGAGGGACTGAAGGCAGCCCTATGATGGGGGAATGAGGACTGAAGGCAGCCCTATGATGGGGAATGAGGGACTGAAGGCAGCCCTATGATGGGGAAGGAGGGACTGAAGGAAGCCCTATGATGGGGAATGAGGACTGAAGGCAGCCCTATGATGGGGGAATGAGGACTGAAGGCAGCCATATGATGGGGAAGGAGGGACTGAAGGCAGCCCTATGATGGGGGAATGAGGACTGAAGGCAGTCCTATGATGGGGAATGAGGGACTGAAGGCAGCCCTATGATGAGGGGAATGAGGGACTGAAGGCAGCCCTATGATGGGGAATGAGGGACTGAAGGCAGCCCTATGATGGGGAATGAGGGACTGAAGGCAGCCCTATGATGGGGAATGAGGGACTGAAGGCAGCCCTATGATGGGGAATGAGGACTGAAGGCAGCCCTATTATGGGGAAGGAGGGACTGAAGGCAGCCCTATGATGGGGAATGAGGGACTGAAGGCAGCCCTATGATAGGGGAATGAGGGACTGAAGGCAGCCCTATGATGGGGAATGAGGACTGAAGGCAGCCCTATGATGGGGAATGAGGACTGAAGGCAGCCCTATGATGGGGAATGAGGGACTGAAGGCAGCCCTATGATGGGGAATGAGGGACTGAAGGCAGCCCTATGATGGGGAATGAGGGACTGAAGGCAGCCCTATGATGGGGAAGGAGGGACTGAAGGCAGCCCTATGATGGGGAATGAGGGACTGAAGGCAGCCCTATGATGGGGAATGAGGGACTGAAGGCAGCCCTATGATGGGGAATGAGGGACTGAAGGCAGCCCTATGATGGGGAATGAGGACTGAAGGCAGCCCTATGATGGGGAATGAGGGACTGAAGGCAGCCCTATGATGGGGGAAGGAGGGACTGAAGGCAGTCCTATGATGGGGAATGAGGACTGAAGGCAGCCCTATGATGGGGAATGAGGGACTGAAGGCAGCCCTATGATAGGGGAATGAGGACTGAAGGCAGCCCTATGATGGGGAATGAGGCACTGAAGGCAGCCCTATGATGGGGAAGGAGGGACTGAAGGCAGCCCTATGATGGGGAATGAGGGACTGAAGGCAGCCCTATGATGGGGAAGGAGGGACTGAAGGCAGCCCTATGATGGGGAATGAGAGACTGAAGGCAGCGCTATGATGGGGAATGAGGGACTGAAGGCAGCCCTATGATGGGGAATGAGGGACTGAAGGCAGTCCTATGATGGGGAAGGAGGGACTGAAGGCAGCCCTATGATGGGGAATGAGGGACTGATGGCAGCCCTATGATGGGGAATGAGGGACTGAAGGCAGCCCTATGATGGGGAATGAGGGACTGAAGGCAGCCCTATGATGGGGAATGAGGGACTGAAGGCAGCCCTATGATGGGGAATGAGGGACTGAAGGCAGCCCTATGATGGGTAATGAGGGACTGAAGGCAGCCCTATGATGGGGAAGGAGGGACTGCAGGCAGTCCTATGATGGGGAATGAGGGACTGAAGGCAGCCCTATGATGGGGAATGAGGGACTGAAGGCAGCCCTATGATGGGGAATGAGGGACTGAAGGCAGCCCTATGATGGGGAAGGAGGGACTGAAGGAAGCCCTATGATGGGGAATGAGGGACTGAAGGCAGCCCTATGATGGGGAATGAGGGACTGAAGGCAGCCATATGATGGGGAAGGAGGGACTGAAGGCAGCCCTATGATGGGGGAATGAGGACTAGAAGGCAGTCCTATGATGGGGAATGAGGACTGAAGGCAGCCCTATGATGGGGGAATGAGGACTGAAGGCAGCCCTATGATGGGGAATGAGGGACTGAAGGCAGCCTATGATAGGGGAATGAGGGA